>NW_010428377.1:0-6614 GCF_000710305.1 Buceros rhinoceros silvestris | reverse complement strand
CGAGGAAAAAAAAAATAGAAAATAGCATAAACTGCCTCACGGAGAGAAAGATCATTTAGGGGCTGTTTCTCAGCTTGAGTTGACTTTCTTGGTATTTTAAGTAATTAGAATCCAATAATTAACAGAATGCCAGTAGATAATGTTTCTAGCTACCAGACAGATGCCTAAATGTGTGTGTTTGAGCATACCATACTGTTCAGAAAAGGGAACTCAGTTAACTCCTGTATTTTCTTTTTTGATTCATATTTGTTGATGGTTTTCCCTCTTATTCCTTAGAGAAGATTTAGATGAGGATTTACCATGCATCCATTAGAATAAATGAGAATGAGTGTTAATTTCACAATTTTATTGTTTATATTATCTTGTAATCATTTATTTTCAAACAAAATGGAATAAGGCTTGATATTTCAAACAGCTCTTTACACTATACCTGAATTCTGTGTGTTAATCATGACTTCCATATCCTAGCACTCAGCAACTATAACAAGACGCTAGGTAGATAGCTAGTAGCACAGAATTAAATAAAATAATTTAATATTAAAATGTTTGCTTCCATTTTCTGCTTTCCTTTCTCTTCCAGTTTGCAGTGTTACTAAACCTTTTCAGATGCTCTGTTCTATAATTGGATTATATTGCTTAAACTGATTTCTATATTACATTATAGGGATGTGTACTAAAGTGGTGAACAGGATCTCCTTGGTTGCCTAGTGTATTAAACTTAACTCTTTGTGTTCTAATCATGTCATTTCCTCCCAGCTATTATGAAAGGAGCAAACAACATAAAATACATATTTGTATGTAGAATTAGAAAACATAATTGAAGTACCTTTGATACCTGAGATATTTATATTTCTTTTACTTAGAATTGATTGTACACAGTAATGTGTCTATGCTGTATATGTCTATATAATGTGAATGTTTTAAAAATATTTTGTTTGCAACTGACCATGGAAGTTCTTCATCTTGAAAGCTGTGTTTTCATCTTCTTCACCAGTTTGTTTTTAGGTCTTCATGATGCCATGTTCTATTTGATCTGTCTGGTTCCACTTTGCATTGCAGTCATACAGATCCTGACGTGGACTCCCTTTTCAATCCAGAATAGTCATATGACAGCTGTATGCTAAACGTAGGACAGTCGGTCAGTAAAGCTGCTGCTGAACTGGAACCACAAAAGAGTCACTGTGTTTTAAATGTAGAAAAGCAGAATTGCGTCAAATGAACTATTGGACCAAACAGTCTGAGCCGTTTCATTTTTCAGACTACATGGACTATAACACAGATCGCATTCAGCCTTAATGCTGAGCTTACAGCAGTACATTCATTACTAAATGAAGTAATTTCTGGTATATACTGGGCACCGTTAACTCCTCTGATGAATGGATATGGCAGATCGGGTAAAGGGATCCCAACCCAGCACCTGGGTTCAAGGGAACTCCATTTTCTTAAGCTTACTGAAAGATGGTGGATTAATTTTGCCACACTGCTAAAATGGCAGATCCCTGAAGTTAATCTGGAAGAGCCTTATGGACATCCCTCATGGACAGCAGGGAGACGAAGAGGAAAATTTAGATGGTGTCTGGCTGACCAATATCAAGATAAATTCCCACAGCTACCACAGGAAGAGCCAAGAGAAATGAACTACCCTGTGGAAGTCTGTGTAAGGGTAAAGAAGAAGATGATTAAAATGCTGTTCAGTAAAGCGTGGCTGGATATGGAAGAAGCTCCACACATCCTCACTGGCCTTCTGAATGACTCCGGCCGGTGGTAGGTAGATGCGGTTTTCTGGCTTTAAATGGGTAAATTATTTTGAAGGTACCATATTGTTAGTACTTCATACAGAATGTTGCTGCGGTAAGAAAAACATGAGCGTCTGGATGCAGTAGCGTTCAGTTAGCTGGGCGAATCGAAGCCCACAGAATCAAACTGCCCGCTTAGTAGCGTCACGTTGGCAAACACACTTGATGTGCTGACAGTTGAAGTTGATTTCGGATTAATCAAGTTAAAGTTAGTTAATTTTTTATTAATTCTTACCAAAAATCCTTTCAGTTAAGCTTTTAAATGGATCCTGTGATTTTTATGAAATAGAGGGGTTTTGACAAAACGTCAGAAACATTGAATCCTTTACTTACTTCACACATCTTGTGGTAAGATACATCGTCATGTTTACAATACTCCTGTTCAATAAACATCCTTTTTCCTCCAGTATATCCAGTGTGTAACTCTGTGATGATAGATGGGTTACGTATAATCTAATCACTTAATTTTTGGTCTTTGTTTTGCCTGGGCAAATGTAACTTTAGAAGCACCTTTTTTGCAGAGTGCCAGTCACTTCAAATCACAAGAGGATGCATCGTCTGTATCCTGATTTTCAAATGCTGCGCCAGCTCATTTCTAAAGCTCTGCATTTACCATGACAGGTGACTTGGAAAAGAGAGGAGTGTAAGAAGTTGCCCTGTATTTTGGTGGACCAGCGTAATTTAATGAAGATGTTTGAGATTTGAAATACCGGTGTTGAAAAAAAATCATCTTTTATGCTTCAGTTTTTACATTTGTAGAACAGAAATGTTGTTTCCTTGCCTTTTGTGAAGTACAAAATGCTTTCAAAGCGATGAGTGAAAAAGTGGGACAGCGCTGTTAAATATTTAGAAATCCAAATGAACCCTTTGATAGGAATATGAAGATTTATGTTAAAATGTAAGAAGTCAGAAGTGTGATGAAGTTTTGAGTTGCATTATCTGGCTTTTATCTCTGTCTTGTCAGAGTGCCATTATTCATTTGCACTGTACACATTGTATAGCAATACATTGTATTGCCAAAAGCATTACATACACGTACTCGTGTCACTTGTATTTACATATCCAAAGAGTATTTACACAAATACCGGAGCAGATAGGACTGTGTGTTTAGATTCTGAGTTTCAAAAGATTTACTACATTGTAGTGTTAATTTTGTGCCTGAAAAGCAGAAGGAACAAAAGCCAAAGGACAAAAATCTGAAGGAATTTAAGTTAAAATAGTCTTCGATTCGTTAGATGAAACTGTCTTCTTCCTGACAATTCCCTTAAATGGAAACAAATGACTGAAAATATTTTTCTTTTAATTTTCTTTAGTGTTTTTGTATTTTCTGCATTTCATATATTCATCGTATCCTCATAGAATATATATTTTGATAGGTGAAAATGTTGCTGTTTCACAAATAGGATGACACTTTTTACTACTTTGTTCTGATATTATTAGCACATAGTGTACAACTGGGAGAGCACTGTGCTACACAACAGGAAAACTAGTAAGTGGTTGTAAAAGTAAAAATTGTACCAAGAATTCTTTGAAATTATCAGAATTATTTTTTCTGAAAAATGTTTGGTAAAGATATTTGCTGAAATAAGAAAGGAGTAAGGGTTGATATGACTGCGGGCACAGTTTGAGGAGCCTCTATAAACTGCTGCATCTTTAGAATAAAGAAAAGTAAATAGTCAAAGATACCTATGCAAGGCAGCCTTACGATATGAGAGATTAACTGTGTAGAATAAACTAGTTTAGAAAACAAATCTGAGAAATACAATCGAAATTATTTAATATATAAAATATTAATAATTTTGCACATTTATTATTTATTAGCCTCCCATTTGTCCATCCTATTTCTCTTGATATAAGGGCAGGAAAAATTTGTCTTCGTTGTGCCAATAGCCAGTCCCAGAGAGGGCCGGAAAACTGCTTCAAATGCAGCCGGTGGTCTTACTCCTGCAATGGAAGATTGGCAGTCTGCTAGGATTGACATCGCTCGTTCACCGTTTCTGTGTCACCTACTAAACTCGGTTATCCTCTGCTAAACCTCTGTGATTGGTTTTGGCTGCGAATCAAGTAAAGGATGATCAAAGGCAAAAGTTCAGTGTCATGCAACAGCTGGTTTGTCTGCTTTCTCTCCTTGCTAGCTTAGAGTATCTGAGCTGGGAGTCCCGCTGCTGGAAAAATGCCCCAATTTCATCTGCATAATTTAAGAGTTTCTAAAATAGTTTCATAGCTGATAAAGAGGATTTAAGTGTGTATAATATGAAATATGAAAGGCTGTGGTAACTTCAGAGAATGAGAAATTTGATGCTTGAGTCCCATTATTAAAATTTCTCTGTAAGTTCTGAGAATTTGGATCTTAAGACACAGAATGATTTTTATACATTGAAAATCAACAGGTAAAAGCGTCTACTAGATTTAAAAGGATGTTGGCTAACAGACACTAAAGAATGTTAGTCTAGAACAGTGGTTAGTGATAGAGTGAAAACATTGAATAAATTACAACAAAGTATACTTGATATTAAGTATGAAAAAATGAGCTTTATTGTTGTCTTGTACGAAATGACCTCCCCAGCCTGCTGCTGCGCTGACTTCGGAACTGCTCAGTAACTCGTGGCTGTGCTGTGTTGACATGGCTAGTAGGATGTTTACATTTGAATATGGCTGCACAGCTTAATGGGTGCTGACAGGAAAGACAGGCAGGAAGGGGAAGGAACAGTTAAGATAAGCCACATCTCCATAAATACTTCTGCGCTCTTTCCTGCAGAATTAAGCCAGCTCAGGAGAAAGCTCAGTAGCACATGGAGTAAAAAAAATTCTAGCTGGAACATTCCAGTGAGACTGGAGGCAGTTGTCTGGACAGACCCACAGTTGGGCTTCCTGGGTTACCTTTGGGGGAGAGGATTTTGGATAGGTACCTATGTGTGTTTCTCTTAAGTCCTCTTTCTTTGTGTAAATAATAGAAGGGAAAGTTGTTATTGCTGCGCTTGGTCAGGAGAACAGCAGATTTACGTCATGGAATACGTGAGGCTGTGCAGTCAGCCCTGTCACTGTGAGCCCTGCTCTGCAAGAGCAGGCTCCGTGTCACCCCCGCAAAGCAAATGAGGGCTGTGTGAAAACCTCTGGCTGTGGTTTGGACCTTTGGACTCCACTATTCAATCGATTATAAGAATTTTCCATCAAGAGGAAGAAGAAACGCTATCTGAGTACTTGAGGATAAAGCAGCAAAAAAGACATTCCTTTTTTCCTGGAAATCCTCTGCCAGCACACTAATGGCTTTGCATGACGTATGCATACACTTCTACAACAAAGAGTTTTCTGAGATTGTCCAGCCATTGGTTACACTTCCTCCAGCCTACACGCAAATAACAATGAATCAAAATTATTACCTAAATATGCATGAATAGTGTGTTCTTTACAGCCTGTCGAGAGAAAAATATGCTCAGTATACCACTACTGCGGCAGAATATTAATGACAAATATAGCACTGGGCAGGAACTTTGAACGATCTCATTAAAACGTACCCAGGCTGTATATGAACAATGCAAAGACAAAAGCCAGCCTGTTTCTTAACTTCACATGTTGCCCATTTGGATGTCTGTTTAAAAAGCAGCAAATGTAGCCTTTGTCATTTTGGATTTTGATTATAAAGTTGTTTTATTTCTGGAGGGGAAAAAATAAGCTAATCTGTCTTTGCAAACAAGAACATAAATAGAAAGGAGACTCATAATCCCAAACGGAATAAAAAGAAATAGACCAAAAAGGCATCTAGCTATTGGAGAAAAAAAATCTTCATGTGGCAAACCGTCTGAAGCTCTCCTGTCAAAAACCTTCCTCAAGGAGGTTGAACATCGGTGAAGATGAACTGAACAGAAAAATCCTCCGGCAATATTCTGTGGTTGTCCTGGTTTTGCTGATTTCCCAGGATAAGTGAGGTTGGATGTGATTAGTGCTTGATCAGAGGATCTTCCAGGTAGAAGCCAGGATCCCGTGGTGCTCTGACTTCCACTGTCATCCTTACCAGGAAATTAAGGGGCTGGACTCCAGCCTTTCAGATCTGATCAAAAGGAAAGATCCCGATAGCCTGTGGCTGTTAAACATTCTTCTGAGAGGAGGGCTGGTAGCCCTGATGCCATATGCAGCTGGAATGTGATTAATGAGATAGGCTTTGTCTAGATTTTCTTTGTTTCAGCTGTAGACAACATTGCTCGCTTTCTGTGGTCTTAGCACAAATAGCCGGTGTGTGTTAGAGCGTGAGGACAGTGGTGCCGAACCCAAACCCTCAGTAACCGTGGCTGTTGTTTGAGCAAAGGCACTCGCTGCTGTATGAAACGCTGGAAGATGTTGACCTGTCCCAGAGTAAAACGTTCCGACAAGCGCTGTCTGTTCTAGGCTCGCCTTCCTCGGTAGGGTATTAGTTGCACTACGGATTTATTTTTTCACGCCTCCACTGTGCCCCAGTGCACCCCATGCACAGGAACAGGATGTAGGACTCCAAGTTCTTGTTTTCCCGCCCACACGAATTCTCTTTCCTCTGCATGCACATCCCACTCCTGCAAAAAAACCCCTGTCTCAGCGGCGTGAGAGCCTCCTGATGATCCACAGTGCCAGGGTGGCAGTTTGCGAGGTGGCTTTATGAAACAGAATTTGCAGAAATTCCGTGTGAGCACTGAGGTTCACTCTGAGCCGCGGCAAAGTAGTTATTTAAGACATAAACTGCACTGTCTGAGAACCTGACCCCGAATTGTGCCTTTCCAGCAGCTGTAGCCGTCCGTCCGCAGCCCTAAGCCCCTCTGGAAGCGCGAACCCTGCAATGACCCCGCTGAC
>NW_010428376.1:0-19682 GCF_000710305.1 Buceros rhinoceros silvestris | reverse complement strand
AGGCTGCAAAGGGAAGATGAAAAACAGAATCTTGTGGCTGCTTTTCATCTTTTCTTTGCAGCCTCCCAAACACCAATAGAATTTTGGTGCTAACAATTTTGCTGTAGCTGCTAATCTGCAACATAGCCAGTCAGGGATCAACTCACATTGGCCAAACTCAGGACTCCAAAGGGACTGTGTCCAGCGATTGCTCCCATGACAAAGGGGCCAGCCCCGAATCTTGCCGCTGCTTTTCATCTTCCCTTTGCAGCCTCTCAAACAGACATAGAAACTTGGGGCTGACACTTTTGCTCTAGCCACCAGCCTCCAACATAGTCTTTGTATGGTTTGCTATTCGCTAAGGTTTAATTTGGGACTCCAAAGTGACTATGTCCAGCAATTGCTCCCACTCATGAATGGGGTAAACAATGAAAACATGATGAAATCCTACACGGAGAATGACACTAGAAAATAATGTGAGGAAAGATGATGATGTAATATTTCATAATGGAGCACCTTGCCATGTGTGACTCTAGTATTACCACATCAAGGGTGTGTTGGGTGGCAGCTGGCCAAAGCTCGTTGTTTTCTATTGTTCTGGGCGTGATCCTGAAATGTTACCATTTTTTGGGTTGCAGCTGCTGTTGCAATATCTGCTGTTGGGTTAAAGACTCAAGGGAGCTTCCAGCGTTCAGGAGTCTCACCCCAGCTCACTGTCTGTCTGTATCTGGGTGAAAGCCATCCTTACCTCACTTCAGGAGCCAGAAGATTGCCACCTGGTTTTTCTTCTTCCCATGCCACCTTAGATCTAACCCACAGAAGGCAGCAGTGTGAGGGACTGACCTGCAGCTGCCAGGACAGCTGATGCGTAACAGCTTGTGGCCACATTGCTTGAGCCTCATTTCCTCTAAGGGGGCATCCACACCGTGGAGATCTTGCCCAGGTCTCCTGTGTAGCACCATGTGGTGACCTCTTGAATCTAACTATTCTTCATCTTTATTTAGTTCAAAATGCTTGGAGTAACTCGTGGCCATGTAGCAGCCCTTCTGAATGGCATTTTGAGTGACATCGTGCAGTGTTGCCTGCTCAGTGGTGTGGGAATCCGTCTGGTGGCATGGTGAGCTGGCTCCATTGTGGAGAACTGGCTGGGAAGGATGGTGGCGCAGCCAGCCTCATCCATTCTGGTCACAGCAAGAGCCTCCAGGGCTGCGCCCTGGCTCCCTGCTACGGGGAAGCAGTCAGTTAGCTGCAAAGGAGAGCACACTGCGGGAGGAACGTACTCAGATGTGAATGACTGGGATCGGGGCCTGGGACTGAACTGAAGAATTAAGTTGTCAAACAGAACAGACGTAGCCTTTTTCATCTTTAAAGCCTGTATCGCCAGCTTCACTCCAGATGTGTCCTCCAGTTCTAAATATACTACACTCTGAACCTGCTCAGCAATTGGAACAATCCTTTTTCTCTCATTAGTCCTTCTTTTGATTTTTCATTTGTACTATCTCCTCCCATTTTTCTTCCTGTCTTCCCCTATCTCGTTTGATTTTCTTGCCCAAAAGTTTGTTTTGTCACTATTCCTCATCCTTTTCTCAGGTCCATGTTGCTCCTCTGCATCTCTCCCAAGAAATTTCTCTATTCTGCTCTTCTGCCTCCCACCCTGTCTGACTAATTCCCATCCTGTCCTACATTTTCCAGTAGTTCCTGCTTTAGACAGCAACACTGCTCCCAACTCACTTTTGATACTGAGACATGCACAATCAACATCGATGGGGGAATTAGGACAATTAATTACACTGTCAAAATCCTTCAGAAGATTTGTTTCCATTGGAGTCGTCGGAGTTTGGAAGAGAAGTTGTTTTCTAGGATCTTCCAGATGTTTTGCTTTTAGCAGTGACAGAAAAATGGATTAAGAGAGCATGATTTCTGGTGGTCATTCTGATTACTTTCCTGCATTATTATTCGGAAAACACTGAAGAAGCCAGATGCCAGGGAAGTTATAATGTCATTTTTCATGCCTGAATTATTTATCCTTTTATGCCATTCCTCTCTGTGCTTCCCATTATGTTACCTCCTCTTTTTTTTAGCCCAGCGTTAATTAGTATTACAACCTACAGAGAAACACTGCTGTAGAAAAAGCTGTATTCATTTTCATAGTAAACTCCTGGAGGAAAATAGTCATTATTTTACTCTTCTGGGTAAGACCAACTACTGTAGGGTTATTTGAACTTAACATTGATCAGTTTGAAAACTGGGAAGGAAAGAAAACGGGCATATTTTCTGTTGTTGATGAATCTTTGAAATGAAAACTGAAAAGTCGTGTCTGTGACTGCAGTCCTTCTGCATTTTGAGATCAGATGTCTTTCAGGTATACATAAAAGGTATATACAAAGGTATAGTTTTATCCAAAATCAAGTGCTTAGATTTCGTGTCTGTACGGCTCAAGCAAATGCTCTAAAGAAATATTTTCTGAAACCTCTGTGTACATAGAAATCTTTTTAAAGAAACCAACCATTTGTACTGTATGGTTTTTTTACATGGGCATCCTTATTCTGCTGTGGTCTATTTCACAGCACCTCACCGATAATAGTCCTGCTGATACAGCTCCGGGTAACGCCTGTCTTTTTCACAGGGGCAGAATATTTCTGAACACTCACTTGGAACTACAGTTCCAATTTATTGTCTGCAGGACCGAGGCCAGCCCGCTGCTCCCTGCCTGCCTTTGCTGGGTTCTGCTCTCTGCTTTCAGGTAGAAACCGCTGATTTACACGCTGTCTTTTGGAACACTCTTCCCTTTTTATAAATACCTCTGAGTTCTAATCCTCTGTCCCTCTTCGTTTTGCATCTTCCCAGAACTAAAAGGGAGATTCTGTGTTTCCTTACCCCGCTAGTAAGAAAATTGAATACTAGACGCACAAGGAAAGGCTTTGTCAGAATTATGTTACCCACAGAATCGTATATAGGTATTCTTTGATTATTGGCTTTTTGGAGCCCTAGGCGGAAAAAAAAAGAGCTGTGTCGGAGTGCCGTCGGGCGGCAGTGCAGCCCAGGGATGGAAGCACTCCTGCACTCTCTCCTGCCTCCAGTAGCAAACCCCAAACTGAGGAGAGTCCCAGCAGTGACTCAAACGGTTTTAGCAGTAGGGCACTGGAGGTTGCTTAGTTACTCGAGACAGCAATGTTAGGATAATATTAAAGGAACAAACTGAATATAAACTGCTTATATGAGAAAGGGTGTGACTGCTTGGTATTGCTTCCCCAGTTGTGCCTCTGGTGTTTACTTCCTTTCCCTGAGCACAAGAAGGGGATGTTTTAGTTCCCAATCTGTTGCCACTGCCCTCAGTCCCCTGGCTCCCCAGGGGAAAGGAGTGCCTAGTTTATATCTGTCCTTCAATATTTTGATGTTCATCTGGTTTTAATGAAGCTCATACATTTGAACAGAGTCAAATTTGTACAATCTTCCTCCCCATGCTCCCCACACTGAAGAAACTGTACTGCAAAATTTAAGCCATTCCTATGATATACAGTAAAGGTCATATATCACCCCCCTCCCCCCCCGAGGTGCGTGTCATGACCTTTCGATAGCCGGCTCGTATGATCTGAAGTCATTCTGCATTGAGACACGTTGTCTCCGAAACCCTTAGCAGATTCTGATTCATCCCTTGCTTACTCTAGTTTCCTGACGATACGATGCCGCTTGCTTTAGAATGCGTGCATCTGGATCCACGTGCGGAAAACCTGCAAGTAATTTTAGGAGAGAATGCTACACTTATGAGACCAGATCAAACCAGTGACAGTTAAGGATATTATTTAATTTGTCTTCCTGAGCTTAGATACTAAAATATACTCTTGCCACTTTTTTTGAGGACTCAGGAATAAAACTCATGTCTCTGATCTCACACTTTAAGAAATTCTTCTGTTGTGATTAAGAGCATTCAAAATTATCTTTGATCATGCAGCTAAGACTGCTGTAAATGCATACGAATATGATGGGCAGTGGGGAGTAAATCAAGTAAGAAAGCAGTCTTCTGTTTTTCAGAGAGGTTAAGAACAGTCTGACAATTTTTTGTTCAGGTTTTTTCTTTCCTTGAGGGTGGTTGAAAAGCATTTAAATGCAAGAATTTGTTAAGGGAACTTGGCTAACTTTCACCAAACCACTAGATCTCCACTGATAATCTGCATGTGACTTCCTGCATGAGTAGCATGAGCCCCATATTACTTTGTTACTAGGTTTTAAAAATAAAGACAGCTTTATTAGAGCTGAGTTCAGCGTCACCTGGTCCTCAGCATTGCCAGGCTATGGCCACACAGTTTTTTCTAAATACTTTTTTCTCAGTGGCATTAAATGGGATCTTCCATACAATTTTGACCTAAAACCTCAAAATATTTTGACTGTTTTATTGGTTTACATTTGGATACTAGATTTTTGCTTGCATTTGCTGTCAGGCAGGCAAGTCCTGAACAAGTGCCCAAAGGCGGTGCTAGCCCAAGGCTTCTCAGCAGTTTTGGGGAGGATGAGTTGGCTAAACAAAATTTGGAGCTGTGTTCTGGGCCAGAGGCAGAAAAGAGCGGAGAGAGCTATAAAACTGTAGGGAGAGCTGCGTGGAGCTGGGTTTGTGACTCCCGAGGCTTGGGCGGAGATGGGGAGCACAGACACCATCACGTGCTGCCCCACGCACTCCTCTGCTAGCAGCAGCGACCAGGATGACGTTACAGGGCCCTCGCACCAGCGAAATAAGCAGCAGGGCCATGATAATTTTGTTGCCTTCGGCAGTCACCTGTGGTAGGCAGATCCCAGCTCTGCCCACGGTTGTAGCTGGCCCTGCACAAACATGGCTTTTTATTCCAGCTCAGTATCTCCCTGATGCCTTTCCTTTGCCGAGGAAACGAACTCTAGGAATCTTTGCCTGAAGGGCTAAAGTGTGCTGCAAACACAGGCTTGCTTGCAAAAAATATTTGCCAGCATGTTATTCAGTGTAAAGCCACAGGAAAAGGAGGAAGAGGGGAATGTCTCTTCAGAAAGCAGCTGCTGGAGGCTAGGAAAGGGTTGCCTGTCTATCTACTACCTTGATGAGAACAAGATTTACCACACTGGTTTTCAGACTATGGGTCTTGTCGAGACTCAGTCAGTGAGAAACTTCCTATTGATTTCTCTATGTTTTCAGTCAAACGCATTGTATATTACCTTTCAGATAAATCAATAGGTGTGTATACCTGCAGTCAAACAGACAAGCCTGTAACTTCGCATAAAACAGGCAAATCATTAAAAGATTTTAAGATTATCTGCCCTATGTTCAGAGTTTGGAAGTGCTCAGTTAACTTCAGCTGTACTTAAACAATGAGTAAACATGAAGAGTTCCCATCTGAGTACAAACTTCTTTAAAGTATTTGTCAATTTTACTGTGTCTGCCAAATGAGGCAGATTTTATTTATTTTTGTCTGGCTAGCTTTGACTGCTTCAGAGGCCCGCAAACTTTATGTAGCAATTATGCCTTGGATCTTTGCTCTACTTTTGCTTCAAGCAAGTGTCTCCTATGTCACACAACAAGCAGTGTTCTCCCAGGTCCTTTGCCAGCTAGACTCCAGCATTCTCCTGTTGATGCAATATAATGCATTATATAATACAATTTTTCTTTCCTGTTAGAAACACCAAGGATCACTCTTTTGTTTTAAACTATGTTCGTTGGAACATTTCCCATTTTTTTGCAGGTGGTTATTTTTTTTCTCAAGCAAAACTAATACTTCAAGTGAGTCAATTATTTTGTTTTCTTGGTAGCCAAATAAAACAAGCTTGTAAAATTCTGCTAGCCCATTTAACTGAAGTAAGTACATTTTGGTGAGGAAAAAAATAAAGGAACCATGTGCGTTGGATGGAGTGGGTATAGGCAAAAAAAAAAATCAGGTATTATATTTTTCTACAGCAGTATGACTGTAATTTTTAGTAAGACTCATGGCAAAATCCTGTGAAATGGGTTCACTTTTTTCCATTAATTTTTCATCAATTTTTCAGTGAGAGTACACAAGCAGACTGAGCATCTGCTTTCCACAAAGATTAGAATACATATTTTTTAAGATTTGCAGGGTGGCTAGATAGATATATCTTCCTTGGGTTTTATATGCATTTTATCTGTACTTCTCTTCCTCCAGAATTAAACTCCTAAACCCATTAAAAGCCATTCTAATTGCAACATATATTCTGCTATTCAGATATTCAGCTCAATCAATGCTTTAAAGAACCTGAAGATATCTGTTGTAAAAAGGAGCGGGGTTAACCCATTTCAGAACACATTGTGACTGCACATCAATTTCTAATACTAACGTTCATCCTCAAGGAGTTCTAATGAGGAAAACTCTGGGATGGGAATCATGGCCATCTGTGAGGAGTAGCTTGGCTGTTCTAGGTTAACCGTCAGACTCGATGATCTTAAAGGTTTTTTCCAACGTAAACAATTCTGTGATTCTGTGAACAGGCAGCAATGAAACCAAGGGATGCACAACATTAGAGTATTATTTTTACCTAACAACAGGCAGGCTGTTGAAATGGAGGAAGACCAGACTACTGTCTTGGTGTCATGATAGCGTGGCCACCAAACACTTGAAAAGCTAGTAAGGAAAGATGAACAAACAGAATTTGTGAGAGAACATTTCTCAATGGCTGGACGAGAGTTTGAGACCAGTGATCCAGCTGGCTGACCCAAAGCCGCGTACATGTTGCAGATTCCCAGTGTGGATTTTTTAATAGCTCTTCTAGGAGAAGTTTAGCTGAAAGAGCAGATCAGAAAACAGAAGCGAAAGAAATCTGAGCCAGTGGGAGTTTTCCTGTTATTTTTCTGAGCTTTTCAAACACGTAGGTTTGGTCAGCTGAGGAGCTCCCTCAGTTGTCCTGCACGCTTCTTTCCACTTGTGCAGCAGCAGAAAGGCCAGAGGTGGAAATATAAAACGGTGGTGCTTCAGGGTGTTGCATTCAACTGATTTTCTTTCTGGTTTGCGTTTACCTGGTGCTTAGGAATTAGATTATGCACTTGGCCTATGTATAACTGAAATATTTATAAAGGCTCATGTAGCCTGAAGCTTGCTTGTTAGTTGTATGTTAGAGAATGTCCAAGAGCATAAATTATTCCCAGAAGGGAACGGAATAAAATACTCAACAATTTGCCTCTGGATTGACTTTTCCTGGACAGTAGATAGGAATAAGTTCTTCATTTCTCTCCGTGCACGTAGTTTTGATTCAGCTGTGCCTCTGTTGCAGATTGCCTGTGCCAGCAAAAGACGTATCCCTGAGAAGACTAAAACTTGTAGCAGAGAATGGTATGCCTTGGATCAGCCTAAATGTCTGACGCTAAAGGTGCTGTCCTGCCCTCATGAGTGTAATTAATTTTCTTGTTAGTAAGTTACAATTAATGTAAGCTCCACAATGACACCGAAAAGGGCACTCGAGGCCAGTACTGTCCCATTTGATATTAAAGACTGCGTTTGTGTTGGTTGATTTTGGGGTTTTTTTTTACATGAAGTATCGGCCCCATGAAAGCCAGAGTGAGACACTATCCGTCTCCAAGACACTTATCGCTGCTTAGATCAGAACTACTTAATAGATTAGTGGAAAGATGCCAGTTCTGGGCACATCTGCTGTCCATCCGTGCTGCTTTTTCAACTCATTTAGATGGGACCATGGCTCATCAAAGAAAGGGCCCAAGCATGTGCAATCACAGCAGGGTAAGTTTAAACTGTTAGAGGCTGAGCAAAATCATCCCACAAGCTGCCAGCTGCCTTCTCTGATCTAGGCTGTTACCAGACCCCGGTTTGGCAAGGCCATTATTCCTTCCATAGCTGGAAAACTGCTGTAACCAAGCGGATGAGCATGGAAGGGGGAGAGATTTTTGTTAACAAGCCTGTCATTCAGCATCAAGGGAAAATCCAGTAAACTGTAACTCTTTGTAATACTGTATCACCAATCTAAGATACAGTGAGCCTATGAGAAATCCAAACATAAGGACCTCAAAATGAGAGCTTCTGACAGTACTTCTCTTCAAGCCGTTGTTACAAGGACATTAATTCTGAAAACAAAGGCTTGCATCCTCTTCTTGCATGTACAAAGCTACACTGGTATCAGTGGGATGTTTATATGCAAGAAAAGCTGTGGAAAATCTGTCTGCCTGACCTGAATGCTTCTTGAAAAATCTCTGGGCATCCAGTTGATTAGGTTCTTAATGGACTTGAACATTTTATTTGCCAAACTAAAGTCTGACATCATTAAAAGCCATGTAGCTATGCTTGTTTCAGAAACTCGTAACGGTGTAGGACTCCATGTGCAAACAGTCAGTTAAGGATGTAACGATACTAATTTGTATCCACCTGGATACTAATTTATCCACCTGGATAAATAAAAGCAGCAGGCCCGAATCCATATATTTCAGAGAGTGGGGACAAAATCAGATCATAATGAGAATCGATTTTGAGATTACTGCCTTCTTTTATGATCTTTCTCTTAGCAATTTCACATCTGTCAAACCACTCATGTCAGGGAATGCTTTTAGACCTCTGCTGGTGGTGGACAAAGTTAATACTGGCATGTCGTGATTTATATTGCTCCCTCAAATGGAGATCCATTAAGAATAATTTAGAAAAATCCATGTTTTGGATAGATTTTTTAAAAAATATTTTCTGCTGTTGTGCAAAAGCAACATCGTATAGAGATACTGAGACAGAGTTAAATCAAGCAATCTGCATGCCAGAAGAAATTCAGATGTGCTACTGCGTTTCTCCATCTTGCTAATTTGAGCTAGCTCGGGCAGTTTTGCATAGCAGCTGCACTTTATTTGTGTGCGCCTGTGTGCGTCCATAAAATGGCACACCAGCAGTATTGGTCTCCCTCTGAGAAATGAATTTTGAAGGTGGCTTTATTAATGTTTTTAATTAAATAATGAGAACTCTTCACCTGTTGAAGGAACACTTTCTCAGACAAGAATGCAATGCAACAAAAACTGAAGGAGGAGGCAAGAGCAGGGTCCCATGCACACAGTGTAAAGTCTGAGCAAAGGCACAGAGAACAGGTTTCCAATGATATCTGTCATGCAAAACCAGAAGAGTGCCCCTGTTAGGAACATATACAAACGTGCCTTAAACCAAACACGTACACGAAGGCGCTTCGCTGGCAGCCAGAGAGTGCAGGGAGTACAGTGCATGAAATTGGAGGGCACCGCCAACGACAGAAGGTTAACGATAGGGTTTTTTCTTGTGGATCGTTCTGCGAAATACCCGTCTACTGTGGGCAGCAAAAGCCTGTGATTCCATGCAGAAGTTTGTACTAGAAACAGGATTTAAATGGGTGTGACATATAAAATAAATTCAAAATTACTGTGGACAACAAATTGGAACCGTAAGGCCAAAGGAAAGGATTCCCAGGTTTACCTGAAGAATGGTGGGACCTTCTTACACAGTTTCACACACACAGAAGTAAGGCATGCTGTCTGAGGTCATTGTGTAGACTTTATAGTCACTAAAGAGAGGTTAACAATTTCACAAAATGGTTCAATTTGCCCTAAAATACCACCAGTAAAATAAACAGCCCTCCGGAAGAGACTGGCTTAGAATATACACTTAATTTGGAGTGGCCATATGTAGGTGAGAAGAATCACGTTAACTTGATCACAACAGAGAAGAAAGGCAGGAGTTAAACATTCAACTGCACTAACCAGAAGATGTTAAAGGGGCCATCTCAGCTGTGAAAACAAAGAGCTTCGGTGTCACAAATTCACAGCGATGCATGCTATGGAGGTGGTGGAGTCCTCATCCCTGGAAATGTGGATGTGGCACTGAGGGACATGGCTTACGGGCCCTGGCAGTGCAGGGTGAACAGTTGTACTCGATGATCTTACAGGTCTCCTCCATCCAGATGACTCTGTGATTCTGTCTATGCATCTGGGGTCAGACACAAGTTCAGAGCAAAGAAAGGTTACTCAGTGGGTTTCACTGGTGCATTTGTACTCATTAAAATATCAAAGGATGTTACAGGTTTTGCTGTCATTAATTTTTTTTTCTTTTAAGGAGAAACAGAAGCACAAAAAGAATCCAGGAATTCAGTGATACCCATCTTTTTCTTCCTCCAACAGTTTCTGAAATAGCCTTTTCTGTTAAATAAAGAAAACCCACAATAAATTTTAACTGAACTCACAATGGATTTCAGAGATATTTTTATTTTGGTGTGGACAGTGCTTGAATAACTCAGATACCTCTAGCAGATTTTTTTTAAAGCAAACTAAAAAAGAAAAGGAATTTTACCACCTCTTCAGGCTCCGACCCTGCCAAATGCTACATAGGCTGAAAATTGCACAGGCTGGGGCTGGGCTGCCGGCTAGAGAAGTTTTGCTTAGTTGCTAAACATACAGAAATCTTGTTCATTCTTTATTATTGTTAGAAATATTACTGCAACTATCTTCCATATCCAGCAAACAATGAAAAACAGATCCACGGGAAGACTGGGCTAGGGTAATCTTGGTTCCTTGGATTTATGAACATTGTTCTTGAAGCAGTTTCTTCTCCTTGTAGTCAAGGGCTAGAGTCTACATTTGCCTCCAACCTGTTACTTTTATTTTGCACATTGGAATAAAGAGATTTGTGAAGTACATTGTACAACATGCAGGATTTTGTCTCTGCAATAAATACATTCAATCACTGCTATTGGGCCTGGTTCCTTAGGCTGGTACCGTGTGAAATTGTCATTCCAGTCACAGAAAGCCAGAAAGCAAGAGATAAGGATAGCTTTCCAATCTGAAAAAGCTACACCACCAGCATTTTTTAACTGAGGATTACACCATTTCTGAAAATCTTTACATTTCCAGCCTCTGGCAGATAATAATTAGAGCAGAAATCAGAGCAAAGTTCTCTAGCTTGCACTTTCGCAGAGGCCAGTACTTTCTGCAGGAAAGCAGCCCTCATTACAGCTCTGCTCGTTTCGGTAATACCAAGCGTATGTCTAACAATTGCACAGTTACAGGGATGGAGAGATGCAGGATCAAAGGAAATATTAATTGGTTCAGTCCCCTTCACTGTGTACTTTACAAATTGGCTTGGAGGGAGCTTTCACGTGGCCAATATGGTCTAGTTTGCAACAGGATGAATTTTGCCAACACCTACAAGAAGTCCTGTTTCTTCTACTTAATGTGATTTGGCACAAGATAACATTCTCTGAGGAACCCCTGACCTTCTTATAAAAAAAATAAAGTACAACACGAGAGTTCACATCTAGTTATGATTTCGTGTTCCTTTTCAGGACACAGCTGATAGACAGAAGAGCCACCGTCCTTTTGAACAGTGAACGTCCTGCCTTTTCTAAGAGAAAATTAAGAAACGGATTCATAATGGACTTGAGCATCTTGGGTTGCTTCGAGCAGAACTGTGGGATTATCTAATATTTGGTAGTTTGTCAAAAGCTTTGAGTGCAGATCTTTTAACCACTTCCTAGAAGCAAAGAAACTTGGAAAATCAATGTCAAGATTTAGAAGTACTGTTAATGTTATATCACAAAATTGCTACTTTTGCAAATTTTGCACTTTGGAGCAGTAACCTCAAAGGCTTGGGCAAGATTTCATTCGTTTCTGTAGAAATACAGAGAAGTATTAAGAAATACTTATTGTAATCCATGCTTGTATGAAATGGGAAGTAGCATGAAGAATCAGGAAAATGATTTAATGTTCCTTTATAGTGCAGGTACTGGAACGTTGTGTACTGTTCTAAAACCCCTATGCAGAAAGAGAAGAAAGTGAAAACTAGTAATTCAAAATTATTATAATTCTTTGCAGTGAAAAATTTCAAGAGTACAACCTGTGTATATACACAAAATAAGTTTTTAATACATAAAATATCACCCTTGATACTTTTACCATGGACAGTCTAGTAGAGAAAAACACAACAAGAACCAATGGCCAGAAAATTTGAGCTACTGGAAAAAAAGCACCTGTGTTTTAAAGTGGTGATGATGTCAGCCAAATAACTTACCAAGAGAAACGTGGGGTTCTCCATCCTCAGACTGAAATTGTCTGAAATTATGTCCAGAGCTGAGCAGAAGTTATTAGACTCAATATACGAGTTGCTGGATGCCATTCCGAGGATGACATTACGCAGAAAATCAGGCTGGTGGTATAATAACTTTACCAGTCTGTTAACCTACAGGATTTTATTGGCCAAGCTCTGCTATTCCTGCAGACTTTCTTGCGGATTTCAATGCCATT
This sequence comes from Buceros rhinoceros silvestris, assembly GCF_000710305.1. Classification (NCBI taxonomy): domain Eukaryota; kingdom Metazoa; phylum Chordata; class Aves; order Bucerotiformes; family Bucerotidae; genus Buceros; species Buceros rhinoceros. The sequence goes on along the minus strand of NW_010428376.1, from coordinate 7,483 downwards.
ATAAATATTTATCAAAGCAACAGAGATAAATTACAAATAATTTTCTGCTCTTTAGCCTTATGTTGCAACAGAGAAGGCAAAGCCATTATTTAATTTTGTTTTCTGAGGAAGTGTTCTACCCAAGAGTGTCGATGAATCGCAGTTTGTTAGGGTGGCCCCTGCAAAATACTGAAAATATTCATGAGATTTCTATGGTTGCAATTCGCCCATTAGTGGTATGATGAAAATAAGCTTCACTGCTGTCAAGATTTATAGGGTCATATGAGAAAATATAATTTTGGGGGGTCAGGAAAAAAGATCAAGCAGTTACTTTACACTGTGAACAAAAATAACATATTTACTGACCGATTTATTTCTAACTGATATCTCACATACGCTTTTCATTAAGCCTTCCCTAAGTATGACTGTTAAGGGAGCAAATGTATTTTGCCATGTGGTTTTATTCTGAGGAAATTATGGGTCAGTTTTAAGACATTTCTAATAAATGTCTTAAAGGAAAGTTTGAGGGAAAGCAACATTAAATAATATTCCAAACAGCAATTCCAAGATGAAGGCATTATTAAAATTCTGAATATTATTAATGTGTTTGATTTATTGAGACAAATGCAACATGTTACATTTAAGTTACCAGCCTGTGGCTGGAATTGTAATTTATTTTTTTAAAGCAGATGACATACATAATATCTGTGATGCAAAGTGAACTCTCATTCTATTTTCAGAAAAAAAGTGTCCAAAGTAGCTCTGACTGCACAGGGAATTGCACTGGTGCAAAACCAGTCTACCCTAAGGTTTCATCTGCTTGCTGATTTATGAATTTGGGCGATGTGATGTTGCTTTAAAATGGAAATCTAAAATTCCTGCAACACCTTCCACAGACTGGTAGCCTCAAGATCATCTTATTAAATGCACCGTGTTAATAATTTACTTAATTTTAATCATTACTGTGAATTGATGATTGGGATACAATTTGATTTTGCTTTTCCTCAAATTTGCCTTTATAATGACTTAAAATTGAGTCATAACTCTCCCCCCAAAATCACGCGACAAAATATATTTGATTTTTTACTACTCAAGGTCTAAAGGTTTCCGTACAACATAAGCCAGAGCAATTTGGCCAGGGAAAAGTTTCAGCATTCTACATCTGTACCGGTGTAATTCCCAGTGCTATCAGGGTTTCTCCAGCCCGATGCTGGTTTTATGAAGGTAGAATGCGAGTCGGTTTACACAGTAGGTGTTATTCCATTGTGCGTCTTAGTGAAATTCAACTTTTTTGGAGTTGTTGACCTTTCATAGTTTTCCAAGGGAAATACAGGTCCCCGGATAGTGCATTTCAATTATAATGCCAGTAGGCTTGGATTTTATAGTTCCATTTTGAAGACCTTCCAGAAGTGGTCAACAAATCCCCAGGGGTCTGTGGAACACGCTGTGAAAACCATTGCACCGAAGGCTACTCTTAATAAATAATAGAAATACTTGCCAGCCTGCACTGTGAGTGACAGGCATCTCTCTCTCTCTGTTCTGCAGGGCACAGAGCAATCTCAGCTCCAGCTCCCTCCTTTCCACCGCTGTGGTCACCCTGGAAGAGCAGGACTCCTAATCCATCACAAACAGAGCATAACTAAAGTACTTACAATTAAAAATACTCAGAGGAGGGAGAAACTGGATTCCAGACAATCTCTTATTTCCAGTCCCACGGAACAGAGCAGAACACACCATTTTAGAGCCTGTTTCCAAAACAGTGTGCTTCCTCTTCAGCACAGGCATTGACTCATGCTAAGGAATGTATTCCATTACAGCCTTGCTGGCTTGCACCCTAACTTCATGTAGAACCAGTTAGTTGCCGTGGCGACAGGGACCAACAAACACAAAAAATTGTGCACTCTTTCAGGACTGGTCAGAGCAGTTTAATGACAGCATCCACTCTTAAAACTCTTAAAACTTTCTTGTTTTGCTCTCTTCTTTCAAAAGAAGACTCAACATGTAATATCATCCTAAGGCCATTTCGATCTCCTCCTGAGGTATTGTTTCACACATCTTGTACATTTTCACAGTATAGAGACTGAAATCTATAGCCATTATTTCAAGTAAATCTGGAGTTTATCTCCCTAATAACTTGGTGAAATCCCATTGTCTTTCGGAGAGGTACGTGAAGACAGAATCTAAGCTTGTTGGTGCAGATAAGGTTCATCTAGTGCTGAAATCGGTACAACATCTTTATAGCTTGAAATCAACTGAAACATTCAGTGAGGATGTTTGGAAAGGAAGAGGCAATATATTGCATTGTTTTAAGAGAGGTACAAACTCCCTGAAAACTCACCAAAACCAAAGGTCATAACTGTCTTCATTATTGATTTCATCTTCTAGCTTATCGACAATTTCAAGCAAGCCTTAGAGTGGGATGCAGTCTATAAAAAAGTGGAGATTTCTCCTGTTAAAGAGGAAAAACTGTTTTACAAGTCCCTTATTCAGTTTTGACCGTGGTAATGTTTAGCTCTGCAGAGGCAACCCAGTGACAATGAGAAGGATGTAAACTGTGCTTCAGGTTACTGCGAGGATCCTGAGCCGGTGTCTGCTCTCTGCTGTAGGAGATGGAGCTTAGGTGAAAAGGAGGTTACTTCGGGTTCGTACAGAAAGAAGGAGGTTTGTATATCAGGAGGGGATTATTGTGTTCTCTTCCCTCAAGTTATTTTGTTCAGTTTAAACTACACAGGATCTAGGAAAAGACCTCATTCAAGCAAGCTTGGCCTTTTCTGTTCAAACCCTCCACCATTTATAGGGACTGCTAAAAACTGTGGTTACAGTTTTTTCCATTGTACAGCTGTGAAAGAACTGAGTTTCTCTTCTTCTCTCAATACATTTTGGTTTAGAAGAGTGTCATGGTTAAAGTTGATGGTGAAAAACTGTTTCTAGCCGGGGAACTCGCAGAATTCCTGGAAGTGTCAGGAGAACCCAAGCATATTTTCAACCAAATTACAGAACTACAGCACAGCCCAGAGTGGAAGGGAGAGCGAAAGATCACCTGGTCCAACATCTCATGGAAAAGGGATCCTAGATGAGATTATCTAGCCCCGTGTCCAATTGCATGTTGAAAACCCTCAGCGATGGGCACTTCCCCATGTTCCTCAGGAGGTTGTTCCACTGATTGATTGTTCTCTCTGTAACAGAATTCTTTCTTAATTCAGGATTAAACCTCTGCCAGTACAAATTGTAACCCCCCTCGTCTTTTTCGTGTGGCTCCTTGTGAAGAGAGAACCTCTGTCCTCTTTCTAACTGGAAAAAGTTTAGTCTAAAATGGAGCAATTCCCTCACTGCCTCCACCCAACACTGGAAGATTCAGAGAGACTCTTTGGTTGCTGCCTGCTTGTAGGAGCAGCTGTGGAGGGAGCAGCTGTGAAGGGAGCTCTGGGAAACCCCACCGGAGCTGCTAGCATCCTGTGCTCACAAAATGCTCAGGGGCTCATCCGAGTGTCCTGCCCCATCATTGCCACCCCTGCAGAGAAAATGGCACTTCCTGAGTGGACTCAGCTCCATTTGCAAAGGTGGCATCTGGAACTAGTGGGACGTCTGAGCTCAGCAAGATGTCAGACAGCATGCAAAAGCACGATGCTGGTGGCTACCGAGAGTTAGACGGTGTCTGGGCTCACTTGACTCAGAGCAAGGCGTCTGTGGTGGCATGCGCAGGCACGTTTTTGCACACACATAGATCTGGCATTGTGCATGCACGTTGTTATTCTCATACATGCATATACAGACACGATACCAGCCTCACCGTTAGATCCATCCACCACAAAGAACGGTGCGTGCACAAATCTACACGGAAAAAAAAACTTGCTACGGTGGGATGCGAGTTGGGGATTTTGTCTCAGAATTTATACGTATGCCTATGTGTGCCTGCAAGTACGTGTATTTGTGTCCACGTGTCTGTCTGTATATTTGATTAATACATGCTGTATTATTATTACAGTTAGGTAATTCTCAATCCATTACTTTTATTGCTATGTTAGTTAATTTACCGTGTATCCTCAAGAGACTGTATTGAACTTTGGCAGGAGAAGCCTAACGGCTGTTGTGATGTCTAGACAAAAGGAATTAAAACACGGCAGAAATACTTACTCAACATTTCCCTTCTGTGGGAAGTTTCTGTCTCGCTCTTACAAGCCTTTTAATGTAACTTTATTAAGGATTCAGTGTAACAGCCAAAGGGTGCTGTAATGGAATTAGTGTAAGCATTTTACATGCATTTACAGTTGGCTGGGCAGACTCTCCCTGCCCAGTATCGAAGCTTATTTAATGTTGTAAGTTTGAAATTAAACGAGGAATGTTAAGTCTCTAGGACTGTCATTGCAAATGAAAACCAAATCGCATCAGTTAGGCTGGTACTATGGAAATCCTGTATTGTTTTGAAGAGAAGAGAAGGTAAACCCCGTCTTCAAACAGCAGCAGACAAAAAAAAGGAAAAAGCAAAAAAAAAAAAATGGGGTATCTCTGTGTGGGAAACATAATCCAGGGAAGATCCAGGAATGCATAGATTCCAGGACAGAGAGGACCACTATGATAAAAATCTTGAGTTCCTACCAAACCACCAAACATCCTGCTGCATCCTCCTGTCATGATCGCTGCAGCATGAGAATTAATGGGAGGAGGAGCCGACAGCTCTCTTTCCAAACTTATGTCTTGAATTTTCTTCTCTCACATCTTGCAAGTTATTAACATTAAGGTGTCTTCTACAAAGAAGATATGAGATTTGTGAATGAAGGCCAGAAGTCTGTCATGAGAAAAAGTCAGGAGAAAAAAGGAATGGGAGAAAAAAGGAATGGAAGAAAAAAGGGCAGTTCTGACAGAAGAGGAAGAATCTGATAGAGTGAGGAAGTCCGGAAGAATGTGAGATGGAAAAGGGACATGTCATCAGATAAAGAGGTTCTGAAAAATTTCCATACTTACGAAGATTGAGCCAATTGAGACTGCTCTGAGTCTCCAACAAATGACTTTGTCAAAATCGTAGAATCACAGGATGGTTTGGGTTGGAAGGGATCTTAAAGATCATCGAGTTCCAACCCCCCTGCTCTGGGTAGGGACACCTTCCACTAGACCAGGTTTCTCAAAGCCCCATCCAACCTGGCCTTGAGCTCTTCCAGGGAGGGGGCATCCACAACTTCTTTGGGCATGGAACAGGTTGCTTCACCACCCTCACAGCGAAGAACTTCTTCCTTACATCTAAATTAAATCTACCCTCTCAGTTTGAAACTGTTGCCCCTCATCCTATCACTAAACTCCCTGGTAAAACTCTCCTGCCCCATCTTTCTTGTAGGCCCCCTTCAAGTGCTGGAAGGCTGCAACAAGTTCTTCCCAGAGACCTCTCAGGCTGAACAACCCCCACTCTCTCAGACTGTGCTCATAGGGGAGGTGCTCCAGCCCCGTGATCATCTTCATGGCCCTCCTCTGGATCCACTCCAACAGGTCCATGTCCTTCTTACACTGGAGGCTCTGCAGCTGGACTCAGTACTCCAGGTGGGGTCTTACAAGAGTGGAGCAGAGGTGGGGAATCACCTCCTTTGACTTGCTGGCCACACTTCTTTTGATGCAGCTCAGGATTTGCTTTCGTGATTGTGAGTGCACATTGCTGGCTCATATTCAGTTTTTCATCCACCAACACCCCCAAGTCCTTCTCCACAGGGCTGCTCTCAATCCACTCATCACCGAGCTTGTATTTGTGCTTGGGATTGTTTTGACCTGTGTGCAGATCCTTATACATGGCTTTGTTGAGCTTCATGAGGTTTGCGCTAGTCCCTCTGTCAAGGTCTCTCTGGGTGGCCTCCAATCCCTCCAGCTTGTCAACTGCACCACTCAGCTTGGTGCAGCAAACTTACTGAGTGCGCACTTGATCCCACTGCCCGTGTCGCCAACAAAGATGTTCAACAGTGCTGGCCCCAATATGGACCCTTGAGAAATGCCACTTATCACTGGTCTCCGCTCAAACTCAGCTCATTGAGCTGTTGACTGCAACTCTTTGAGTGTGACCATCCAGCCAATTCCTTATCCACCTTGTGGTCTATCCATCAAATCCACATCTCTCCAATGTAGAGGCAAGGATGTCATGTGAAGCAGTGTCGAATGCTCCATTCCCCACGGGGAATATTCATCGTTAGTTCAGACTAACTACTGTGTCCTCCCTGAGACTGTGTAGGAAGGGGGTTTTTGGAAGAACAGCTTAATTAAAGACAAAACTTGAGAAAAGACCCACACATTTCCAGCAAGATCTGCTCCCTGCTATTGCCATCCCTTCCCTTTTATCTGGAGTGAAAGCCACCTGCTTCATCTCTCTCCTTTCATTGTCCCTCCCAGCTTGGAAGATCCCACATCACATTACAGGAGGCTTCAATCTCTGCTGTGTCACAGCCTGATTCTGTGCTATGTGCTGACGGGTTTTTCTTGCTACCACCCGTAGCTTGCTCTGCTACCACCATGGGCCTCGTCTGTTATTTTATCTGCTACACCTTCCTCCACTGATCGATTACACATCTTAAAAGGTGAGGACAAAGAAGGAAAAATAAATGTTGTTTGGCTTTGGAGATCCACTCATGTCTGTCTTTTCCAGCAGACAAAATAATGTAGTCAAAACCAGAAAGAGGAGGAATTTAGATTACTAAATACAGAAGTTTAATGTCCAGGTCTTCTGATACAGGAAACATAAACTAAAGGAGAGATATATAACTAAGGAAAAGAAACACAGGAGAAAAGGATGAAACAAAAGTGGAGAGCTTGGAGAAAAGTATCTGGTTTAGACATGCTGTACTGTTAAAAAGTTTAAAGATGCATTTTGTTCTAAAAGCTAGGAATACTCTTCCCCAAAAAGACAGAACTCCAGCATGACCCAGCTTATGAAAAGGCTTTCCCCTGGCCTTACTACAAGAGACAGTGGATAGTGGTTTGGAGGCTGTTTGACAGCCTGGAGCACAGGGCTTATAATGATCCATTTTTTCTGGGCTTGATTTTGAAGTTAGAGATTACATTGTCATGTCAGCAAACTGCAGAACACGTGTAATCAAGACACGGAATCAAAGACACTGAATTCTCCAGTATTTCCACGTGAATTCTCAGAACACATGCACGTGTCAATATATATCTGTTTGCACACACATTTTAAAATGCATGAAATGAGGAAAAGAATACAAAGGTAATTAGAAATGTCTGCATGTTTTCATAGCAAATTCATTTAAACTTAGTTATTGTATTTTCTGCCTGATTCTTGCACCAATGTTGAGAACTGATGTAATGGAAACGTGTGGTCAATTTTGAGAGCCTGAGATAGTAATATGGATAAACGCTTCCACTATTTCTCATGTGATCATGTTAATAGTATAGATACACTTTTCAGAGGAATTGTTTCAAGATACCAGCAGACTCAAGAACAAAATATAATCTAGTCGAGTGGAGGTATTATATTCATAATGGCAAACAATAAATATTAATATTATAAATAATA
>NW_010428375.1:100559-101895 GCF_000710305.1 Buceros rhinoceros silvestris | reverse complement strand
AAACAAGGGAAGGTTCGGCTAACCCAGGACAATGGGCCCGAGGATTCTTGACCCAACACGTATGATTAACAACTTGCTTTTCCCAGAGAGTCACGAGCAGCTGCTGTTATTCCTGACCGGAAAATGCAATGGCTTCTTTAACAAAATGAACTTCCCTTTCCTTCTTGTTCAAATGGCAGCACGGCCAGTGCTGAAGGAATTAACCTTGCTACATCAGCTCTTCCCTATGGTTGCTCCAGAGCCACCCCTGCCACTCCTGTGCAAAATCTGTGCAGAATCTGTCAAAAGATTGAATACAAATTCATCTCACTGAACCCAATATCTCGTACTTGGCACATTCCGGATTCCGGCTGGAATTCAGACTCGAGCAGCTCTAGCGGCAATGATGGATGATTTCCCCTTGTTAGTAAACATTTTCATTATTTTAGACCTCCCTGCAGCCCTTCACGTTGTCAGCCATGAGATATTACCTCCCACTTGAGAGAGTGCCAGGAAAGCGCTAGGAATAGCTGCTGCTCCCCCACAGGGGACACCCTCAAAGAACAGGGATGGGAAATGACATCTTCAGCTTTCGGTTGCTCATCTCTGAAGCCCACAGAGGTCACTTTCTCTGGCCCTCTTCACCATCTGTTGGCGTGAAGATTGCCGGGATCAAAGGAGCTGATTAAAAGTGAACCTCATTAAAGAGGCAAACACTCAGAAAATGAAACGTCAGGGTGTTGTCAGCATCATTCTCATCCTAAATCCAAAGCACAGCACTACACCTGCTACTAGGAAGACAATTAACACTGTCCCAGCAGAAACCGGGACAGTATGGTATTGCTTAGCTTGGGGGAAGTTCAGTCCAAGAACCATCCTTTGTTTTCTCTCTGATTACATGGTCTCATCTAAAAATCGGAAACTACTCTTGTCTTCTCCATCTGCCACGGAAATGTCACCTCTCCTCTTACGCACCCTTTCCACCATCTCCAACACACCTTTTCTACGTCTTTCCTGAACTTCAGCAATGGGAGGTTCCTTCAGCAATGTTCAAGCTCTCAGTCATTCAGGAATTGATTGATAAGGAAGTTCTTCCACGCAAGACATCAATAAGTAAAACATGTCAGCCTGACCTCCACTGAGCTCTCCAATGCATTACTTGGAGGACACTGACTCAAACACACGGTCTTGTTTTTTACCTTCAGCTTCCATAATGGTCTGGGTCCAAGGTCCTAAAATACCTGGTGAAGTTCCTGGATGAAGGCTGAGAATGATTATTGATTCCTCACCTCAGCACAGCTCTCTGCAATAAGAGTAATGGTCCTCTCTGCAGAAGACCTTCCTTTCTGAGGGCTGA
>NW_010428375.1:92202-100446 GCF_000710305.1 Buceros rhinoceros silvestris | reverse complement strand
GAATGATTGACCGTTGCAAACCTCATTGGTTTGTGCTCCAAGCATAACATTTTTCTCTGACGTGCCACGATACCAAAACCAGCTAGTGCCTACAGTTTAACATCAAGCCTCAGCAGCACTTCATATGACATTAAATAAAGTTTCTTACCCTTTATTTTCTCCTGAGGAGAAGATGAGGCAATGACATAGGCATCAACAGCAGGAGATAATCACTACTCCCATGAGGAGGACGGTGTATAATTGCTATTTCCTTGAAAATTCATTTTAAAGGTGTCTTGAAAATTGGCCTCAGCTTTTTACTGCAGCTGGGTTTTGCGTCGCTCAGCTGCATCTTTGCAAAACCATCCCCTCATCTCCCAGATGTCAGATACAGCAGCAGATGGTGAGACCAAAAGTTGGGCCATGGAATTGCTCATGAAACCTTCCCCAGCTTATTTCCACAAATGGGTCTTCACTGAGCCCCACAGGAGGCAAGGACATTGCCAGGTCACGAAACTTCGAGGGATTCTTACTCATAATGATCCTCACTTAGAAAAGGCATGTTTGGGAGGATCCACCCTGGAAGAGAAATGTAAAGGGGAAGTTTTGCAGCGTTCAAGAAGAAGAAAATACTTGAAAATCTAATAAATTGCTGCAGCTTCATTTCCATGGCGTACTGGAGGCTTTATCTGGTCATTATAATTTCACTGCAATAGCTCTTGCCTTATCAAAATGCTTCAGAGAATCAGGTGTTCTGGCTGCTTCCAGTACAGGGTAAGAGCCCTGGCCCCTCGGTCAATACAGCTGTTTCAGCTAATCCTTTCCAGGTTGCCAAAGGGATAAATATTTAAAACAATCATGCATTGAAAACACCACAATTTAAAGGCTTTAGCCACATCATCAGCATCGCAAATTTGAAGTTTCTGAGCGAGTACTATAAAGCCAAGCTGAGAGGCAAGACGAAGCCTCTGCGCTTGTTCCAGGTTGTCTCCAACCTGCTATGGGAACAAAAAAGCAAGGGGAGGTTCAGGGATCCTCTCCAGTAACAGATTTGGCCTCCAAAGCACAGTGCCAAATTCTGTGTAGAAGGCAGCTGATCAGGCGACCCTGCTGCAGAGGACCCTGCTCAGCACAGAGGGCCCTCAGGGTTGGGCAGTAGCTGTTTGGGTGGGGAATGTTGGATTGAACTTGCTATTAGCTGTATGAACCTGTGTTGAGCCAGATGATGCTGTGAGTTCCCTATTGCTCCATGAGGTTGAGATGTGGGGAGGGATGGGATGTCTGTGGCAGCTTTGTATGACACATTTATAAGGAAAAAAAGGAAGACAAGATGTCCAGCGTGCTGAGCAGTGACGAAATGCACCCGCGTCTCTGGGTGTTTTGGCACTGTCAAGTTTGCAGCAACCTGCCTGGAGCATCTGCTGGAAGGCACCAAGGCTTCCAGAGGCCGCCCAGCACCACCCCTCTGGGCACGGCATGGTGGACACACATCTGCTCTGCCGCTCACCGCACACCAGGGAGCGTGTGGCAGCAGCCTATCCTCGGAGCTTCCCAAGAGGCATGGAGTGGGCAGCACTACTCTCCCAGCAACTTATTTAAAGTGCTCTTGCTGTCTTGCAGCTGAGGCACAGACAGGCAGGGTAAGGATAAGTGGCTTGCCCAAGGTCACAGATGAAGTGACTGACAGAGCTGAAAATAGTACCCAGGAGTCCTAATTACCAGCTCTCTGTTCCAACCACTAAATAGCAATCAGGAATGATTATGCAGCAAAGGCTCTTGCACATGTCTTTCCAGAGGGTTAATGCCACTGTAGCTTCTCACAGTGAGCTGACACAGGGTGGTGCAAGGAGAACATTGGCCTTTCGCCCTGCAGGATGCTGTTTGATGAGGTGCTGGGCTGGAAAACAAAAGCGAGCAGCGGAGAGGAGCAGCCAGCAGCTGCAATTGGCACCCGAAGAGGGAAGTCAGGCGTGGCGGGACTGCTCTCGGTGAGCGCAGCCTGGAAGGGTGGGGGGAAGAGGTTTGTGGACCACCTGCATAGGGATGGCTCCCTTTGCTAAACTTCTAGCTCGGGAAACCCCTTGTTGAAGCATGTTATTGGCAAAAGGCCTCGGGGGCAGGTTGTTGCAGTCAGACCCAACCTGACACCAGTGTCAGGATGCAGCACCACGTTTGCTCTGCTCTGATCTGTACGACAGTTCCTCCGCTCTCCCTTCCCTCAATACAAGCCGTGGGGTGATTCCCTCTGCCCATCGCTCGAACATCTGTGTTTTATGTGAGGTCCGCGTGCCTTCCTCTCAGCTCTGCCCCTCCTCGTTTCGCTACTCCTTGCAACAGCCATTCAAATATTCTATTAGCTGATTCCCTCTTCTCGTTTTTGGACAGGATTTCTGGAGTTCAAAGCTATTCCTGATGCTATAGTTCCCACTCTCCGTTCAACAGACAGTATTAGCCAGTGAATTATTTCAAGCCATACGAGTAATACAATCAATACTCGAGAAGTAATGGGTTGGGTAACCATGCCAACACAACTTTCATGCAAGACTGGAGGGCAGGTTAGTTTTTAAAACATTGAAAGGAAAGGTAATTAAGTCTGATCCTGACAAGACAACAGACAAATGAGAAAGCACTGCAAGTCATGTGGAAACCTCTGCAGTGAAGAAATAAAGCTAATGCTGCAAATAAAATTAATTCAGTGGATAATGCTGTAAAAAATGCTCCCTTGCTCAAGCAGCCGTCAGGAAAGTTTTCTTCCTCATCTTGCATATTTGGGCGAACATCGCTCTTCCTTTTGTTACACGGACGTCTAGATTTTCCAAGGATCATTCCCTACCGAATGGATTTTACACAAGGACATGCAACCAAGGTCTCTGTCAGAAAAATGACAGCTGGGTCAAAGCCCGGATGGTGCGCCTGTTCTTCTTACCCCTTGGGGAGAAGGTATTCCAAAGGATGACCCACGCGTGTCAGACCCGTCATTTCTTAACAGACCTTCCCTGTTTTGTCCTTAGAGACTTTCAGTGTTGGGTGTTCCCTTAGCAACCTATTCCAGGGGCAGCCTCTGCGGGCGGGAAGATTTCTCCTTCAGTGTATGATGTGGACCCTGAAGTCCCCAGCTGGTGGTAACACAGCAGAGAGTGCTGTCAGCGGGAAGGAGATGTTCAGGTGAGTAAGTTCACCAGCAGATAGCTACGTGGTGCCGGAGAAGCCTGCAATAGCTTCACATCAAGGTGGAGCATGTGGGAGAAGGTACAAAGGCAAAGGTTGGAAGAAAAACACACAGAAAGGTCATGCAGTAGCTCATGGAATAACAAAATCCTAACAATTTGTGACGCTTTCTGCTCTGCTCCACGATCATGTGGTGCATCTTCCTTTTGATACCCTCCTCCTGTGCAATGCTTCGGATGAAAGAAGAACTCCACTGGTTCGTACCTGCGGAAATGTCCTCAACCTCTCCATGGACAGTGACAGACAAGGTATTGACAGGGATGAAAAGGATTAATGGTGTCTCGGTGGAAAAAAATACCAACCATCTCATTTTCAGTTTTGGCCCCATAGTCACACTACGAACAAGCAAGTGACAGCTGGCAGACCCCTTGCGCCTCACTCCCGCGCTGCAGGTTTTAATTTTATTTAAGAATAACATTGGCTGGAAGCTGGCGGAGGGAGTCAGATCTCTCTTGTTGTGTCTAGCAGGTCCATAAATCCACAACCTGGATGCGAGAGCTGGAGCTGAGCGCGTTGGCTAATGGACTCGTGTTCTTTACAGGGGCCATATGGGCCTAGTTAGAGACTCCAGTTCTCTGGTAAGGAGGCAGAGAGGTAAAATATTAACGCATTGTATTTTTTCAGGCTTTAGAGCACAGCCCCCAAAACCCTCTTCCACAAGTTAGAGTTCAAACCAAGTGCTGAGAAAATCAGCCAATTTTCCCCAAATAAAGACATTATAGTGAAGTTCTGAGGCTTCTTACTGATGTTAGAGTGTCCGGTCTATGCAGCCAGGGCTTCATCTCGCAGTGAATACCCTGCGAATAGCACAGAAGCACCACCTGGGGACGTACCGATTAAAAAGTGACGCTTCTCTTCTGCCAACTAAGCACCAGCCAGTGCGTTGCCATAGTTTGCACAGCTCTGGCAGCTGGTTGGTTGTAACGCTGGGAATGCTCTGAGATGGCCTGAGATGTGTCACGGGTCGCTTGGACCGCTGGGCGTGTATGAGAGACGGGCTTTTCGTGCAATACCAGCGGCCCGATCCTGCGGCTGGTTGTGTAAGAGCAAACACTTGGACTTACTTAAAACCTCAGTCATATTTTTGACAAACCAAATTTTTGTTCCTTTTTTATTTTATGATCATGTCGTAGATCCAACGGGGACAACGATTGAGCTGCATATACCAAATTGCAGGACTGCGGCCCCTCTGCTCAGCTTCCGCTGCACCTTGTTCTTTCTCTGTCATCTTTACCCTTCTTTACGACCTTCTTTATCAATTAAAATTAATCCACTGAGCTCATTTTCCTGGGATTTATTTTCTTCCCTCTGGGTTTCAGGAGACTGTTGTCCTCCCTCCGAGCCCTTTGTTCTACGCGCCTCACGCGTCTTCTTCTAATTTATATAATTTCTCATGCTTGGTATGGTAATTGCCTGGTCATGTACACTGTCTTCTCTGAGCAAGCTTGGAGGAGAATTTAAATAGCTATTTTTTTTAATCTGATTTAATTTAATAAATGAACATAGGTACATCTAACACTGTTCTTCTAACTCTTAGTTGTTCCAAGAGCAATTTTGATTTTGTCTTTCTCTTGGCTGGCTGCTTTTCCCTCCTCTCAGAGGGTTTAACTGATTAAGACGCAGAGTTAGTTCAGAGCTATTGTTCTTCTACTGTTCCCATTCCAGCGCTGCATCTTGTCTCTTCCTTATAAATACATCAGTGGGTCTAATGGAGGGTATTATCCCTCCTCACTCCCTGGCATCTTCTACCTCCTGAGCCCATGACAGCTGTTAGACCATCCCTGCTAGCAGCTGCAGCGAATGCAGTTGGGGTCTAAGCCCAGGGTGAGGATGGCAAAGGTATGTCCAACCTTCCTCTTATTTATTGATTCAGATTTCGAGTCAGGTGGTTTGATATTTGCTTTCTTCTGGGATCAGTGTAAGGGAAACCAGTAGAAGGTGGGATAAGCTGCATAAAGGCACTATCTGTATCACTGAGAAGCTTTGTCGTGCAATGAGAGAGTTCATGTTCCTCCTGAGAAGCCAGCTGGCCTTGAACGAAAGGGACTGAAAGCAATGAAATCTTCAAACAGCTTTCCCCTAACGGGAAGAGAAAGGAGAACACTCAGCTACTGTCAAGACAAAGCTTGAATAATATGTGAAAGAGATCACAGAACCATAGATTACCAGGTTGGAAGGGACCTCGAGGACCATCTGGTCCATCTTTGCTTGGCAAAAGCCCAGTCTAGATCAGGTGGCCCAGCACCCTGTCCGGTGTTGGGGAATCCATCGCTTCTCTGCGGAGATGGTCTGATTCCGTTGCCTAAAATAGGAGGAAGTTGGGCACTGAGACTATTGTTAGCACTTGGCGTTTCTCTGTTCCTCTTTGTTTAGTTGGCTGTTTTAAAAGGGGGATGCGGGGTGTGAGTGTGTGTGTTTCTATTTTGTGGGCACCTCTTATGAGAGCGGATTTTCACCTCACCTGCCCTTTCTTCTGCCCAGCGTTCTGGCAGCTGCTGTGTGAGGCAATTGCTGGATGTTTACAGTGCCTCTCCCTGACTCCCAAAGCCCTGCGGGATGCTGGTGGGTGTTTCCTTTCATTTTGGTTTGCTTTTTAATTGTGTTTCCTTTGCTGGTGTTGGCTGCAATTAATCCCCAGGATTTTGCTGCTGGGGTGCTTCCTATTGAGCCTTGAAGCCCGTGGTGTTGCTGCTCTCCCCTGTGAGCTATTTAACAGAGGCTCTGAGTGCCTTGTGCTGATCTCTGGCTTAAGCATCCTTGTTTTCCGTACCTTTGGCTCACTTAGTGGGTGCTCCTTGCTCGATGTATCGTCATCGGAATGCAAAAAGCACAAAGGACACTGAAGGATAAATCTTGTACTGAATTTGGTGGGAGGGAAGCCAGCTTATGCACTGGGGATTGCTTTCTGTTCTGAGGCAGTGCAAGCTAATAGTTCTGGACTGTTAATATTAATGGTTATGTCTTTATCTGCTTCCCTGATTGACTTCCCTTCTGCGTTTCAGCGCTGGAAATTAGTCTGTATTAAAACTTACTTTTGGGAACAATAGGAAATGGAAGAGGCTGAGAGAAATCACAGCTTCCAGGTTCTTACCGTATTTTAGAGTCCCCTATTTATAACCAAACACCCTAATTTCTTCACAAATCAATTTGTATTAGCAACATTGGCTGTAGGCCTCCCTGGTTTTCTAAGTCTGAATGGCTATTTCAGGAATGAAAAAGGGAGGAAAAGAAAAGGGAAAGGTGAGAAGACGATGTATAACACAGGAACAGGCTGTCTGGGAGTGGGAAAGACTCAGATGGGAAAGAGGGGTTCATTGCTGCAGCCCTGGCTTCAAGAGGTAGGTGAGACTTTCCCTCCCAGTCCTTAAAAAAAAGATTTCTAGTAGATTAAAAAAAAAAAAGAGGGGGGGGGGGAAGTGCAGCGGCAGCTGTTACCGAGACCTGTCAGTTGGGGCTTTTTTCCTTATAGATTCAAAAAAAAAAAAAAAAAGGGGGGGGGGGGGGCGGATTTTTTCAGTGTGTTTTGGCATCAAAATGTTTTTCAACACAATATTCAGAGAAGATGCCACGACAGTGGCAGTGTCACACAGGCAGGATCCAGGCTTGGTGAAACCAGCATTTTCTATATGTCACCATGGTTTACCATGGTTCACCATATGTCACAGGTTTAACTCAGAAATCAGGCATGGTTCTAGAAATACCATTGTTCCTACTCCAACACTGCATGGCATCATTCTGCTATGGAGCCTTCAACATTTTTGGCAAAAAAGAGTATTAAAGAACCTTCTCCTATTAGAAGTTCAACCATCACGCAAGGTCTGCAGATCAAAAGCTGTGTCCACCCCCCAGGACCCACAGTGGCATTCGAGACTTCCAGGCGCTACTGGAAATACTGACGTTGGGAGAATGGAAAATGAGCACCAAGAGAAGGCAGGGGCGGGGGGTAGTGTACTTCTGCAGCAGCTTTCGGCCGGTTCCAAACTCCAGGAACCGTATTGCCAATCTACCAAAAGAACAAGTAGAGGAAATACAGAAGAGTAAATGTAAAATGGGAAAAGGCACTAACAGGCATGATACAGTGCTTTGAAGATGTGCTCTGGCTCTCAGAGGCACGGACCATGACATCATTATCTCCCAGACCCGCATGAACTCCTCTACCTGAAGCTGTCCCCATTGCCCCCTCCCGCTGTGTATGTGAGGACATGAAGCAAACAGCTTGTCAGGCAGTGCCTCTCCCCACCCTGGCGGCTGGCTGCGCTCGCCCGCCAGCACAGCCCCGGCAGCCTCGCCAGACATGGTGCTGTGGTGAGGCACTTGCGAAGGCTGAAGCTCTTTGGGCCATGGCTGCCAGCAGAGATTGCTCCTGGGGGCTGCAGAGAGGAAAGCTGAGCCGGTACCTCCTGCTGCTTACCCTCCCCGTAGAGAAGACTTTGTTTATCTTGTCTCACGATCTTTGTGTCTACAAAGATGAGGAAGCAGATAAAGACTTGTCTCTGTCACACTGTGCAACCCCTTGAAGTCAGCAAAAGTTTAAGGGCTTAAGTTTTCTTTGTCTATTTTTCTCACTCGGGAGCTGCAAGCCCTGCAGACCTCACCCAGCTTACAGCAGCCCCAGGAAAGGAGCACGCCAGAGCGCTGTGAGGGATCGATGTAGCTGTGCGTTCAATCCTACAGGCAGCATCTCTGCCTCCTAATGCACGCCGAAGAACCCCGCCGATGATTAAGTGTGATGGACGAGCCTTCAAAGGCTTTCAAAGTTGGGGTTACTTGTATTTACGGAGCTGGCCTGGAAAACGCGCCTGTATCTTCTCTTAATCACCTCTTCGGGCTAGAAGCAAAATTTGCTAAATCAGAGGCCTGACCTGCAGTCCCACCCTGTTCTAACACCAAAGCCAGTAAGAGTCTGAAAGCAGCAGGAACAAACCCATAAATTCCTGGGGAAAGGATTGAACAATTAATTTATTTAACAATAAATACTTTTTATGAGCTCTTAGCAGCAGAAACACAACCCTCTCTTTCCTGATGATTTTTTTCCTT
>NW_010428375.1:86677-92049 GCF_000710305.1 Buceros rhinoceros silvestris | reverse complement strand
ATTTTTTTCCTTCTGCAACAAGAGCGAAAAAAAGGCTTGAGGACTATAAGCACTGAACTGCCTTTCTCTCTTCCTTTACTGAGGCCGTTTCCCCTTCCTGTCACCTCCTTTGCTCCAGGCTCAGCCCCCCCAGGTCCCTCAGCCGCTCCCCAGCACATTGTGCTCCAGACCCTGCCCCAGCTCCGCTGCCCGCGTTTGGAGGCACCCCAGAGGAGCTCCTTACCTCCAGCACACACGAACCTAAGAGCTAGCCTAAAGGTTAGGCTAGCCCAGTGCCTCACTTTGTACAGACTTCAAAGTGTATGTTTGTTATATAACATAATTTAATGCAAAGATGAAATATTTCACGTAATTCTTCCTCACCCCCAACCCCTTGTTCCATCCCCACACGGAGCTGCTGTGGGTTTCAGGAGGAATTACCAAGAGGTCGCAAAGAGGCTGGTTTTACACTGGAGCTAGACGTCAAGCCTTGGCCTCGCAGCCCTGCATCTCATCCAGCGGCTCTCGAGCCAGGAACAAGCGAGACCCTGAGGAAGCTCAGCCGAAGCAGTGCCTCCTTCTTGCCAATAGGCTTGTTCTGGCTGGAGCTGCCAGCAAAGGGGGTTACTGCTTCCAGACACGTAACCGTATTCCCTTGGGAGCTGCACATTTTCCACTCGTTACTGAAAAGCCAATAGGAACAGGATTTTCAGTCCTCACGTTCAACCCTGAAGCTCACTTGAGTTTAATTCACGTGGAGCTCCTAAGTCGCTAAATTATCTGTGTGTGCTGGGAACACTCTGATGACCATGTTCCAGAGGGGTGATTGTATCTGTATCTCTGTACCCTCGGTAAAACAGGATTTCTTTGTGGATGATGTTGATGGTGCACCATCAACACCCTGATGGTCTCCACTGGGAGTGGTGATCACATTGCAGGCTCTGGGAAACACCCCGAGACCAAGCAAAGAAGGGGCAGAAACACTTAAGAGGAAGCTTTAAATTCATCACCAGTCAGCCTTGAATTTCACTCTTGGAAGTGTTTTCTGCAAATCTGGGTGTGTTTCTTATAATTAGTGCATAATAATTCAGCTCCTGACGTCTTTAAAAAGCTCCCACATCTTGCCCAGGTCATCTGGGGAGAAGTGGAAAGCTGCTCTGCTTTGAACCGCTGGGGCTGGAGGAATATCAATGGTGGTTGGTAGGATTATGAGAAAAAGAAACAACCACCTAAACAAAACAACATCATTACCCTTTTTAATGGGACAGACAGCTGCTTTCGATGGGTTTCAAAGTCTGTCTTCAGCTTCTGGTCAAGCTGTTTTGTTTTTCTCAAAATGAGATGTCTGCTCACTGAACCTTTCCTGCACTCTGCTACCCGGAGAGCTGGAACTCATCGGGCTTTGTGTAGCTGCGTCTTCATTCTACTTCGTAACGATTTCATCTTTCACCCTTGGGAGGCATCCAGGCTTTTCTTCTCTCCCAATTAGAACTTCAGCAACTTCTACTTGACCTTCACAAAAGCGAAACTTCTTTCGGGCACTGTGTGTCTTGGAGCTGCAGCAGAGCCAAAGACGCGTAGGCAATGTTGGTTGTGCTCCTCCTCTTGCTGTCTCAGCCTCTTTCTTTTGGCTGCTTTAAAGAATTCCTTTTCTGGTGCTTGAGAGGTTGTCACTCACCTCAGCTTTGATCCTAGGAGATGATTTATGCGTATATTTAATTTTTCATGCCTGAGAAGCCCGTTCACTTCAAAGTTAAACATATCAACAGGCTGTTGATTGAATCAAGGTCTACATTGACCTTGTCTTGCTCTGTTCGGACATTTCAACCACTCCTCTGTTCATCACTTACTTACCCTTGGAACGTATTCACGAAAGGGTTCTGAGCTACAGTCTCTCCTAACCAAAGTTAATGGGAAAGCTGATCCTCACTTTGCTAGAAGCAGGATCAAGAGCTGAAACAAGAAGGTCTATTTTGGATCCATTTTATTTCCTCACTGAACCGTACTCAAGCCGTTAGCCAGCTGGAGTGGGAATTCACTGGGAGGTTTCCCTCCCAGGTGAGATGCTTTAACATCACCATCTCATCGTGGAGTCCTGTCAGTCTAAAGTTCCTCCTTTCTTTGCTTCTACAAAACACCTGCACCCAGATCATTATTTTGGGGCTTCTCAAACTTTTTTCTTTTTTTTTCTTTTTTTTTCTTTTTTCCTTTCTTTTTTTTCCCATTTTTCATCATGCGTTTCCCATCCACAGTGTGATCAAGCATGCTGCTCCTCGTCTCAGTGAGGATTTCAGAATGATGGTTTCTTGTTAGGGGCATGGAGCTGGCTGTTAAAATTCAAAGCCAGGCTATTGGAGTAATTTCAGCTGTGGATCTCATGGAGGACCTTGACAATGAGCTGCAGCCAGCTCCTGCTCATGCTCCTCTCAGCTTTCTGCTGGCTTCATCCCTTTCACTTCCCAAAAGCCACCTGTGAGGTACCCCTGGAGGCAGTTCCAAAGTTTCTCACTGAAAAAACCCCACATTTTGCTGCTTTTTCTGTTGAAAGGGCCTCAAAAGCTGCTGTCAAATCACCCCTGTGCTGCCTGCTCTTGGAGGAGATGGGTGACGTGTGGGATGCCCAGGGTGGGGACCTCGGTGGTGGGACATGTGATGAAGGCATGGGCGTGTGGTGCTTCTAAACAGAGGGGTCACCTGTCCGACAGACACGAAGGGATGGAAACCTGGTTCTACACTGCCCGTAGGAAGAAGCTACCGGACAGGTGTCTTGACCCTGGAACACAGGCAAGGAACACAGCCTCAAATCTTAAGGTTTGCAGGCAAAAAAAAATCCAAGACAAACAAGTACTGTGGTATCAGACAAGGAAGAAAAGCAAGAAGCGTGGAGCTTCTGATACACCTGACCTAAAGAGTTATTTCTGCCCATCTTTCCCCCATCCCCGCTCAAAATGAACCAAAAAAACACACTCAGAGAAGGTCTGTTCTGCGACATCCCACCTCTGCTATTCCTCTACTCAAGAAAAAACTTCCTTCAAAAAAAGCATTTGCTTGGCATGTAACTGCTCCAAAACTCAATGTTTCTGCAGCTTCATTTAAAGGTACGAGTGCGGAAGGTCATAGGTGGCTTCGCTGGTGCAGGCTGCGTTCCTCGAGCAAGGCTGGACAATCTGCTTCATGCTCGTGCCTCAGCGAGCCCTCTTGCACCCGCGGTTATCAGCAGCACCAGGACATGCCTGGAAAAACCAATTATGTCGGAAAAAGTTGATACCGGAGGAAGAGGCTGCGTGAGCCACAGCGAGGAAAGGAGGGGCACTGACAGGGTGTGGAATAAGGAGAAGCAGAAGATGGCTGAGAACTCAGCTCTAGCTGTGCAGCATGGGCTAAGAGACGTATCTGTTAACCCAGGAGCAGAGCTCAGAGCTAATCAGGGTTTTTCTTCCAGTTCAGCCACCGAAAACATGGAAGAATATTTTGGGTTTGGATCAAAAAGTCATGCAGATCTCACCAGAACAAAAAGGGAATAAATCCTTCTGTCTGCATCAAGTGTTAGCAAGGTCTGGAAAACCATCTCTTTTATATTTGAGGCATTCCCAAAACACTGAGAAAAAGGAAGGACTCAATTCACATGCCTGCAGGTGTTGGGGGACTTGAGGGAGTCCCCCGAGACATCCCTGGGGTCACAGTGTGACTGTGGGGCAATGAATCCCCTATGGAGGATTCATCCCCGTGGGAGGCCTGGGCGTCCCCCAGAGGGTAACGTTGGTCTTATTTTCCCGTGACAGGATAAAAAAGCAGGCTCGAAACTCCTGCTGGGTCCCCACCCTGGTACAGCATTCGGCAGGCAGGTGTGGTTGGGGCTTTGAAGACAAGTCTGGGTCATACCTTGGCCTCTGGCAAACAACTGATGTTCTACATCTTTCAATTCTGTTATTAAAGATAAGAAAAAAAAAGAAGAAAAACAGTTAAAGCATTTGAAAAATAAAGAACTTACAAAGGCATTTGTATTAATAACTTCCTGGATGGGAAACAAAAAATTTCCGAAAACAAGCTGGGGTGCTTGTACTGTGGTTGTTTGCAAAGTCCTGGGTTACTTCCCTGCGTCCCAACAAGACTGATGAAGGCACAAAAGGGGAAAAAAATAAACAGCAACATTAGGAAAAGTTCTTCTCTACTGGTGGACCAGGTTCTTCAGGCACCTTCACCAGCCACCACCATCCCAGCCCCTTGCTGCAGCTTTGGGGTCTCTTGCTCCTCGTTGCCTTGTTTGGTTGGAGACTTGCAGCAATTTTACGAAGAGCCCTTGTTTCACAGAAGTGACCTCGGCTGGCCAAAGCAGATCCTCGCTGCGTGGGAAGCAAGAGGGGAGAGGTACGAAGAAAAGAAATACAACCAGAAGGAAAAGCTCACAGCAGCAATGATATGGTTTGTGATACGAGGGGGCCCAGTGTCCCAGTCTCTGGTTTGCTGCCATTAAACAACCAGCAAAATCCAAAGGACGGGGCCCATCGAGGTGGTTGTCTCTGAACCTTCACTTCAAGGTGATGCTGACTCCGGAAGCTGCCCTGCCCTGCCCTCCTGCCTCTGTCACACCATCATCCGCAGCCTCCAAGCCTACACGAGTAGTTCTTGTCTCCTGTTGACCCCTTCCTGGTGCACAGGTTCTGCTCACTGGTTTTGGGTGACCTTGCCACCTTAGAAGAACTCGATGGACTTACTGGAGGGAAGGTCTTGGTAACTATTTGCTTGCAATAATCATTCTTTCTGCCTTTAAATCTTTCTGCTCCGCCAGCCACACACTCTTCCAGGAGAGGCTGAGCAGGGATTCTGTGGTCTCTGCAGCTCCGAGCGTCCCTTACGTGACAGCAATGAGGGAAACCCATCCCCTCTGTGTCACCGATGTGACACGTGGGCTGTGGTACCGCAGTGAGACTTCGCCGTGCACCGAGATGCCTGTGGAGTGAGGCAAGGGTAGCAGGGGCCGCTGCCCAGATTTATGCTTCCATGGGATTGCCAAATCCCACGCTGGGGACATCTCCCCGCGGCGGGGGTGTGGAGGCTCTCCGCAGCTGCTCACCCATGGGAACACAGCAGGCCCCTCTCCTCTCTGAGCCCCACCATTTCCACCAAACGGGAGCTATTCATTAATAGGAAAGTTTCAGAGTGTGTGTACCACCCTATTTTCCACTCCGATTCTCCGAAAAGCGTGAGGTTGCTTAAACCCTTTCAGATCCAGCTGCTGCACCTGGGTGCCTCTGAAAATCTCAGTTTTATTTAACAGTATTGTGAGTTTTCTAATTTTCTCAGTCTACCCCATCTCACACGTGAATCTCCGGCAGAGACAGGCTCTGTCTTTTTTTTCTTTTTTTTTTTTTTTTTTTTTTTTTTTTTTTATC
>NW_010428375.1:84807-86609 GCF_000710305.1 Buceros rhinoceros silvestris | reverse complement strand
TTTTTTTTTTTTTTTTTTTTTTTTACAGTGGAAACCATCAGCTTTTGCCTGAAGACAAGATGTTGTTTTACAGGGCTTGTGAAATTGCTGCGTGTTTCATCACACTTGACTTTATGAAAACCCAGAAGACCACAAACTATCCCATCCTCTGCTTGTGCCTTGAGTGCAATAGTCTTCAAACATGTTCCTGGAGCAATGTGAAGGAGTTTGATGGCCACCATAGTGCTGGTGCTTTGGGTGGAGCGGTACCTAATCCAGCTTTGTCTTCTGCTGCCCGTGGCTTGCAGGTGGCCACGGCTTTTGCTGGGCTTCAAAACCCGGCTGCTCTCCTGGAGGGATGGAGAAAATGTTCTTTTATCCACCTGCAAGACTAGTCTTGCTACTTCAAAACGCATCAGCACCCCCATCCGGGTGCTAAAATGGGTGCACAAACCGCTGCGTGAGCCACTGATCAGCGCAAGGCGGAAAGTCAAACTACACGTATAAAATAATCCCTTCAGCCCTCAAAGCCATGTGAAATCCCTCCTTGGCTGGAAAGTCCTTTCTGGAACTGTGAAAGATTTTCTGGCTGCTTTGTTTTAAATGGAGTCGTCTTCAGAAAAGATTCCCTAAGGTCGAGGGGGTGTGCGTGGAAAAACCACAGTTAGCAAAGACAGAGAATCAAAGACCCGCAGATAATGCTGCAAAGACCTGTTATCCATATGGCTCTGAGTTGCAGTCAATTTTCTTCTTTAATAGGATTATTTCTGTGGCAGATATTTATATTCTCCTGCATGGGAAGTTTAGAGAACACGCAGCATTGATATATTAGGGCCCAGCAGATTTATTCATTTAGCTGCTCAAATACTCATTGTAGCCCTGCTGGGAAGGGAAGATTTTTCTCGACTTAATAGTCTTTTTCCTTATCAGATATTCATTTAAATGGTTTGCCTATAAATACAGGACATGTGTGCTATAAATATTGCAGAAGATTTATGCTTGCATTAGGCATTCCTTCGGCTGGCCATTAATGTATTGCAGCCACCACAGCCAATTTAAAACAAAACCAACAACTCCCGTCATGGTTAATAAAAAGTTCCTGGGGTTTCGGTGCAGAAAGCCCACCCCCTCTCCCTCCTGTCGAAGGAGGGCTGAGTGTGTCTCGGCTGCCACGCTTACGACAGAAAGAAGCACTTGAGGGGTCATGACAACTCTCCATCTCCTAAGAGAAGCAAAACGGGACGGAGTCCTCAGGCTGGGGGTCGGGAGGTCGACCTGTGAAGCTGGCCCGGAGCTAAGGGAGATGCCTCCACCTTTCTGGCTGGGAGGCGAAAGGTCAGTGTGACATGGGCAAGCCCCGTCCTGGCAGTGCTGGCTTTGTTTTGAGGGAATCTTCACGTACAGCCTCGTCTTTGGTTTTGCCAGAACAATTTCCAGCTGTAAAATATGTGACCACTGAATGACTGAGGGGTTAATTACTAGGTACTGGCCCCCAAAGGTGTCTAACCTCATCCCTCCAATTGACAGAGCTCTGAGGAATACCCAGAGTTCAAACAGGGTCTGTCTGACACAGAGATTGCCATGGGGCCAGCGATGGGGCTGCTGCCCCCTCTGGGGGCAGCCTGGGCCAGGGGCTCCCCACCCCCAGGGTCAAACATTTCTCCCTTCTCTCTGCTCTGACTCTCCCTCTGGCAGTGGAACCATCAGCCCTTGCCCTGTCCCCACAGCCCCTGCTCAGAGCCCCTCCCCAGCTCTCTGACAGCCCCTTGCAGCACTGACAGGCTGCACTCAGGTCTCCCAGCAGCCTCCCCTGCTCCTGGCTG
>NW_010428375.1:82797-84671 GCF_000710305.1 Buceros rhinoceros silvestris | reverse complement strand
GGGAGCCCCGAGCTGGCCCCAGCCCTGCAGGGGGGTCTCCCCAGAGCAGAGCGCAGCAGAGGGGCAGCATCCCCTCCCTCCAGCTGCTGGCCACATGTCTAGAGGACCACACCAAGGCACTGTGCTCAGGTGCTCAGTGCTATCCCAGTGCAGAGCTGATCACTAAACCCAGGGCTTGGGTAGCTCTATGAGCCGCGTTTCTAGAATTTGGACACCTGGCCTTACGCTGCTGCTGCTCTTGGTTCTTCCACTGTGACTAAAAGGGGTCACTCAGCCTTCAGGGAGCCATTTCTAGCCTTTAATTAGGAATAAATTCAATACACTCACTTAACTCCCCCTAATCTCTTCCCCATGACAGTAGGGATAATAGCTTAAAACAGCTTAAAATCGCTTCCCATCACACCTGACTGCCACTAAGCCTCCGCGTGCCTGCACCTGATCCCAGGGCCGGGAAGCTCTTTAGCGTGGGTTTAGCTGGGCAGCCTCAGTCTTGCGCCCGGCGATGTAGGGAGGCAGTGACAGAAGCATCCCTCCACTGCTGCAGATGAAGTCTTCCAGCCCAGCCTGGGCTCTCTGTCTGTTCCGTCGACACGTGCTGTCCAGAGGCAACCAGGCTGAACTGGAGGCTGCTTTGTTGAGAGGATGCTGGGAGACTCAAGCCTTCCACGAGCTTTTTGTTCTGAAAGCAAGGGAATCACGTCTGATTGGGGGATTTTTCTGGCTTTGTCTTCCAGCTGTGGTCCTTCCCACCCCTCCTCTGCTAGACTGAACAGCCATTAGCTTGCAGGTCTGTCACCAAATCACCTCATGATCCTCTTTTTTGAAAACTCAACGGAATTTTAAGGCACAGAAAGGTACTGTTGCCTCCCAGGCGTTATCGTGGCACTGGTATTGCTCAGCATCTTCAGTCTTCCAGTGAAAGAAGAGAGAGCAGGTTTGGTGCCAGAGCTCGTGGTGCTGTCTGGGGGGACAAGTCAGGCCACCATCCTCTTTTCTTGCTGAATATTAGCCCAGTCTTTCAGAACTGATTTTTTTTCCCCAGCTCTTGGAAAGTTTTGAATTATTATAATTAATTGAATTTAACTTTTAAAATTTTTTCAAACCGAGTGTTAGTTTAATTAAACTAAAGCTTTTTAACTGAATGAAAGAAATTACATCTAAGCCATAATAATATTTGTTCTGACCCCAAAGCGGCCTCAGGAAATGGGAGCAACCAATAGGAACAGCAATAACAACTCTCAGAGCAGGGGTCGAATCCTTGATTCTCCTGCGTGCAAATTATTCAATGGCTCTTTCTGGGGAATATTTATCTTCTAAACTACCATTTCGGGATGGCCAGAGACTGCCTGCGTGGCCAGGTGGCTAATCCGAGCGGTCCCACATCCCTGTGGGTTTCACTGGCGTCTGCTGCAGGTAGTAAGAGATAAGGAAGAGTTGTCTCTAGCTAAGTGTTGTCTCTAGACCCAGTAAATCCATTTTTCCAGCTGCACCTCGTGGTTCCCAAGTACAAAGGAAAACAATTCTCACAATGTAAAAATACCTCTTCTCATGACAAGCTTTATTTGCTTGTCAGTGCTGGGGTTGTGTCTCTTGCCCTTTTTTTTAATGACTATGGCAAAGATGCAGAGTTGTGACTAATGAAATTGTGAAAAAAAAAAAGGCAGATGAAATGTGTAATGATTCAGACCAGACCCTATTATCTTAATCCAATTTCCTTAGCAGCAATCTCAAATTGTTTCTCCTTACTCAGGCTTTCTCTTTTAATGAAACTTGGTGACCTGGAAAGTTAAATGTTTGTGTTTACAAACATGGATCAAAGGCACCTAATTCTGCAGATCAGCTCCTGAGCTGGGCCAGCGGTCTGCTGACTTCTC
>NW_010428375.1:77921-82686 GCF_000710305.1 Buceros rhinoceros silvestris | reverse complement strand
CTTAGCTTTGAGAATCTGAGCCATGGGCAGGAGAACTGTCCCGCCACGTCCCGGGTGCCCACCTCCGTCTCACCCATACCAGGACGGGACATGCTCTGCTCTCGGTGGCTTTGCACTGTCGCAGGAGCAGGGGACAACTGCAGGTTACAAAGGTGGTGGCATCAGCCTCCTGGTCTGGGTAGTCACCAGGAGTTGCTGGCTGTGGCATGTCACAGCACGTCCACAAAAGAGTGTCTTAGGGAAGGCAAAGGACCTCTTCCTGCTTATTGGAGATCTCAGCTCTGTGCAGGATCTCGACCAGAGGAGTCCATGGTGGGGGGGCCACCACTGGTTTTGCATCATCTCTCCATATCTGGACCCTTGGTCTTGTAGAGCAGTGCTGGGGACACCAAGCTCTGGGCAGGGGCTCCTGGTGCACCCGCCATGGCACCCTCCCTCTGCTCCGGAGAGCTGCGACAGCCTCCTGCGCTGGCACTCAGCATGTGCTCAGGCGACTCTCCTTATTGCGCTTCCAGCTCACGCTGCTCCTCCTCAGTTACTAAAATATTCACGTCTGGCGCGGGGTGCCGGGAGGCCAGGTAGCACATTGTCAGAATAAAGCGATACTGAATTTTACATGCCTACATTTTCCATTTTAACGTATTTATTTATTTATTTATTTGGCACGGCCCAAACATTATAAATGCAGGTTGGTATTATAAATAAAGCAGCAGTGTTTCACTCCAGATTTGAGAGAGGGTGTGATTTGTCAAAGCGGATGATCCACCTCTGCTGGTCAGTTATGACCTTCCTCGTCTTACAAACATTCTCCTCGACTGATTTTATTGTTGTTCCCACTTCGCCTCCAAAGTTTTTCATGGAAAAGGAGGTGATGAGAGGGGAAAAGCTGGCTGGGAGTAGCTGTGTGGTGATGATCAGCCCTGAGGAGGGTCTGGCCATGGATGGGGGGCAGCCATGGCCAGAAACACGGCACGGGGTCAACCTCCAAGAGCAGCACAGGACCCTTGTCTGTCTCTTATTTTGCTGACTGGTTTTGCCTGGAACTGCACGCACTCCCCATTTCTCAGCAAGAAGCAGTTTTGCTGGGATGCTCCTCTGAGACAGAAGTGGGGAGCAAAGCAACCTGAGATTTAAATGAGCGCTCAGGGTCTCCACCTTCCCATGCCACCACATGTCTGCTGATACATTTGGGTTTTAAAGTGGACATTTGCTATGTGTTTCCCACCGTGGAGTTAACAAATGCTGTCACCTGGGGCACTGCCCAAGGCCATGTGCCGTGATCCCACTCCTGACCCCACCAGCATCCTCCAAGCACTCATTTAGAGAGCACACCAGCACTGCTTTGGTTGGTTTGGCTTTGCTTGGTTTCTTGGTGAGGAAGGCACTCACTTCAACTCCCACGCTGCAAGAAATGCGCAGTTAACTCCTGCACCATCCCCTGGCCTCGGACAGGAGGGAGAGGGACCCCAGCGGCTGGTGGGCTCCCAGAGCTGGCACATTCCTGCCTGCCGGAAGCACAGGCACTCGAACCTGAAGAAACAGCTAAATTCTGCAAGTACAGCCAAAAGCTTGTTCTCACCCGGCCCGAAGCCGATTTATGGCTCATGAGAGAAAATCTCCACTGTGTCTCACTGTGGTCTGAGGGATCTGAACAGATCAGCCAGGTCAGATGGATTTCCATGGGAGGAAGAGGGCAGGAGCTGGCCAAGAGTAAGGACACTCAATCTGCCACTCTGCGTGGAGCTTCACCCCCCGCAGGGGCAGCACATCTCCCGTCCAAGTGACGTTTGGGGTCTCAGGATGAAGACCGTGTAACTGCAGATGTTTCCTCAGACAGCAGAACATGCCACCAAACCAGGGACAGCGTGACGGGCTTGGAGGGGGGGTTGCTTTTCCCTCGGTAGCTACAGATGGACTGTCTTGCCCGGGGTGCCAGTAACTGCAGACGTAGCGGAGCATATTGGTTTAACTGCTAGTGAACGGAATTGCTATTCCACAACGGAGCCAAAACCTGGTTTTGTCCCAAACTGGGGTGAAAAATGAATAATTCATCGGTTTCTTTAGAAGGAAATATGGTGAAGGTACTTGATTTGCATTATATTTGGTTAAGTCAGAACAGTTCCTTCTGGCTTCTGCATCTGGACTTTTGCATTATGAGATCAGCCAGAACATATGTAGCCTAAAAGCAAGGTACATGAAAAAGTCACAATATTTACAGCACAGCCACATTGCAACAAGACTGAAATAAACCATGGCGAGAATTTCCTGAGCATATTCTGTAAAATACAGTATGTTTCAGTGAAATACTCGAACAGCCTCAAATCAATAGTTCCTGTTGTCAGATTTCTTCCTCTTTTTCCAGCCTGTGGCTGAGTGCCTTGTTCACAGCCGGGCGGGCAGCACCCGCCTCCTCCACGGTTCATCTGAGATTGCTGAAGCGATGGAGGCCCCAGCCACCCAACGCAGGAACCGCCCCTTCCCAGGCGCAGCTGCGGGTCACTTACACCTGGAAAACAGACTCGGCCGCTCGTTCATTTATTGGGGTGGTTTAATACTTTGTGCCCGGCTGCAGCCTCTTCTTCTAAACACCGGGAAAAGCACGGTGATGGACACGCAATGCTTCCCCAGGGTCCCCCATGTCCAGGGTTAGACCTGAAGGCAAAGGTCTTCAGACCAGACCACACTGATCTGACAGTCAGTCATAGAACAATCATAGAACCATTGAACCATTTGGGTTGGAAAAGCCCTTTAAGCTCCTTGAGTCCTCCCGTTCCCCCAGCACTGCCGGCTCCCCACTAGCGCATCAACAAGCCCAATATTTTCCTCTAAACCATCCACTGATTCATTTCCTATACTGACATTATTTTGTCACATGAAAAGCTCAAATAGATTAATTCATTGGCCCCACGAGAGGTCGATGTCTTTCTGAGCGGGAGCCACAGCAGTCCCACTTGACCAATAAAACCCTGAACCATGATCGATTTATCCACCACTTCAAATTCAAACTAAAGCCCTGATGCTTGCAGTGCATCAGGGCTTGGTTTACCATCCCGTCCTATTTCTCTGTGCTTAAAAGTGGTGAAACAGAAAGAGTTTCCACTACTCCCCGCTGACAAGCCCAAAGAGAGGCTGAGGTTCTCAAGGGCTCCAGTGCAAAAATGAAACTTCAGAAGAACACCAAGTGCAAAATGCTTCCACGAGCAATGTGACCCTGCTGCTTTCTGCCTTGGGGCTGAGCTGAGCACAGCCCTGGGGAACGTGACATGAGTCCCCACCGAGCACCGAGGTCCCCAGTGCCCTGGCCCTGCCTGGATGGGACTGAGATGGGGTGGGACAGGCAGCCCAAGGCTGGGTGGTCTCACTCAGCCCCTGCCCCTGTCGCTCTTGATGTGGCAGATGTACAAAACCGTCAGGCTTTGAGTTGCTTCAAAAGCAGGATCAATACCCTTATCTACCTACAGGGACAGCGTCTTGTTTCTCTTTGTATCTGTCTTCAAACACAGAAATCCTCCCACTTGCTCGATGGGATCACTTGGTACCTGCCACCGCTTGGAGGTGAGAAATAAAAGGAGTTTGATACTGAGAAAGGTTGAGCCAAGAACATAAAAAGGGCTTCAGCATCCATAAAGCGGTATTAATTTTTAGCTCTAAACATGAAAGCTCTGGCCCCATAAACTCCTCTGCTTCCTGGGGACAAGACCTTGCAAGAGCAAACAGCAGGAGGAGGGAGGCAACGGCTTCCGTAGAGTCACGTTCTGTTACGCAGCCCTAAAGGTTGAGATGTTCACCTGAAGTTGACCCCCCCATTGCACTGAGGTGGGGCTCAGCGGGGACACGGAGCCGGGTGACGACGGGATGTGCTGGGGTGGGAGGTGCAGGGATGGAGGGACTGACAACGTACCAGACAAAGAGAGAGAATTTGTATCAAAACTTTATTTATTAAACAAAAAAATGCACCATTGGAATAACATTTCTATAAAAAATGAATATGAGACTGTTCTACAGTGCATTACAAAACCCCTTTCTCTTCATGTAGTAGTATACAAGATTGTGTGTAGAAACAGTCATTTATTCTTTAAACCGTAAGCAAGTTCCCTTTCTCATAGAACAAGATTTACACTTAAATATTGCAGTCACTATTCTAATTTGGTTAACAATGCTAGAGTCTGACAATTTAAAGAAACTTTATAGGCTCAAAATGCCATTTTTAGGCCTCCTGTAACAACAAGACTCTTTTTTTCCCAAAACTAAGGCTAGTTAAAGCTGTAGTAGACCCCATTTCTACCAGAGGAACATCACTAGTATGCTAAGAATTTCTGAATGACCCCGCAAAGCCCTTTGAGTGGCAGTCACCAGTGCCAGGACGTGGAATCCACAGGCTGGAGCCGTGCTTTGAGGCAGCTGTGGGGTGAGGTGACCGTGGCGGGGAGCGGGGACTCGGTGGCACGGTCCTGCTGCTCCACCCTCCCGAATCCTCACGCTCTGGGGCACGTCACGAGCCCGGCACAGGGGGCCATGGGCACACTGCAGCTTTAACAGCCTGCTCTAGGTTTCTAGCCAGGTATCCCTCGTATCATAAATTATCCAAAAGAAAACACTCTAAATAATAAATTAAATATTACTTATAAAAAGGACACCCTCCCCCCCCAACCGCCCCATCCCAAACACGGCAGCAATTCGCCAACGTAGGAATCGCCAAGGTCTATTTTACAAGAATAAAAACAGCATCGTTCCCTCTCCTGCTTCCTTGCGCTCGGAAATACAT
>NW_010428375.1:77387-77676 GCF_000710305.1 Buceros rhinoceros silvestris | reverse complement strand
CCAACCAACCTGCAATGAAGATGTGCTAAATACCTTTTGCTGAGAACGTTTGAAAAAATAAAAAAGGTGGTCACGGAGCCGCCGAGAATCTGGTTCGACACCGGAGAGATGAGCAGCCAGTGGGGAAACAAAGCCAACACGAAAACCAGCTCAGATCACCTGCGAAGCCGCATTTTTTAAAATAAAAAACCTCCTTGCATCCAGCTGCCAGGTGTCCGGCT
The DNA here is from genome assembly GCF_000710305.1 of Buceros rhinoceros silvestris. NCBI lineage: Eukaryota > Metazoa > Chordata > Aves > Bucerotiformes > Bucerotidae > Buceros > Buceros rhinoceros. The sequence continues at coordinate 77,455 of NW_010428375.1, read as the reverse complement.
CAGAAATGAGGCTGTTGGGGCTGCAGATTCCCACTTCGGGTTTTAAGGAGCAGCTCGGGCCCGCTGCC
>NW_010428375.1:62374-77108 GCF_000710305.1 Buceros rhinoceros silvestris | reverse complement strand
AGCAGGAATTAGACCATCAGCTCTGACCCTGGAGCAAACACTTGATGCTTCCCAAGGGCTGGAAGCACCCAGAGATTTCCTTGCTCTTAACCCTCTCCCACCCTTCCACGTGTGGACAAGTGTTCTGCCTGGTGTTTAGTGGGTTGCACTGTTTGTTCAGGCAGAAGATGTCAAAGCGAGCGAGCGTGCACTGCAAACACACCCAGAAGCTCTGGAGAAACGTTTAAAACCATCATTTAGTCTTTAAAAATATCAAAGAGGAATCGGGCCAGGCGCCGTGGTCCCACCTCAGCCAGTTTTTAAGGAGCTGGCTGCGGGAAGGGCTTGGTGAAAAGGTGCTCCTGCAGAAAACCACAGGCAGAGCTACTGGGGCTGGAGTGGAGGATCTGCAGAGGTACCTTCCGACACCCCCCCCCACCAAGCATTTGCAAACCTGTTGGGAAACTCTGGAGCGGGCAATCCTACTCAGAGCTTCATGACCATCTCTGGGCTTCTCCAACTTACGGTTGGGAATTACATGAGGGTGCAAAACCAGCCAGACCAGTATAAGGGATAAGCTGGTCCTTGCTCCCTGAGAAGTGACACCACAAAACCCTACGGCAAAGTATTGGCAGTACTGACATCTAGCCCCAAATCGTGACATAACCAAGCTCATACACACGAACAAGTGGATTATACTCCCCCTTCCAAAAATTAAACAGCTTCTCAAAGTGACTGGACCTTTTCCCTTAAAGCGAACATTGAAGCAGTCCACAAAGACAGCAAAAAGAAAAAAAAATACAAAATACAGCCTTTTTTTTGGCTGCTGGGTTTTCTTTTCCCCACCTGTTCATGGCAGCCCTGTTGTATGGGTTAGCTAATGCTCTTCCAGGATGACGTGGAGCTTCAAAAGCCCGTCACGCACTGACAGATTTCTCATCACGATTTTGTGGAGTGTCCATGTCACGGGCTATAAATATTCTGGCAGTTGAGGAATTTAGCGAAAGCCAAAGAAATTCTCAGCCAAGCTCAGTGCGAATGAATAGAGCATCAGCAGAATACGAGGTGGAAGGGCTGAGGTCAAACATTTGAGTTTTGCAAGTTAAAAGAAATTCCTGCTTACTAATTACTGAGATCCTGCACTAAAATCACCCTCCAGTGAGGGCTGGGAATGTCTCCTCCGGACAACCGCACACCGATTTAGCACGATGTGGTGCAGGGGAGGTGAAGGCTACAGCCCTTTTTCGGTTGTCAAGGGCAGGTCTGAATTGAAAGCCAACCAACCCCAACCCTCAGCGTTCATATGGAGTAATTCAGATTTACTGACGTATGCTGCAATTCAGCTGAAGCAGAAATTTCCTACTAATTTATTTAGGAAGGGGGTGGGAGTGGCTGTGCCTCGCTTGGGCTGAGCCAATAGCGTTGTTCCTCCCCACGACATGTCGATGCGTTTCTGCACGGACCTTGGCCTTGGTCTGCGAGTGTTATTGATTTAAAGCCTGGAACTAGACACACTTCAAAGGGCAGGAGAAAGGCTGAGCTCACGGGAGCACCAGGTCAACCCGCCGACGCTCCGGGGCTTAGTTCAGAGATGCCTGAACAGAACGAAGAGGCCGATCCATCCCAAAGTGCCTGGACACGACAACGCGTGTGTCCAAACCAAACACAATCCCACCTGCAAATGCCTCTTGGTGGCTCGTCTTATTTGAGGGGATTTGGGATCGGTTTACACTTGGTCGTGGATCAGCAATTAAAAATGTGCTGCTCTTTGAGGTCCTGCGGGCAGCTTCTGCTCCTACTTTTCTTGCTCCAAAGCCCAAAGTTATCTGCTCCAAATTCATTTGCTCCAAATTTATTATCATTTTACAAATAATAATAAAACTAATAAGACTGAGACCGATTTGACCTTATGTTCCTATTTTGACCACGACACTGTCCGCAAATACAGCTGGGGAGCTCTTCAAAAGCTGCACCAATCCTCCCTGCTGCAAGTTAAATGGAGGTAGTGGCTTCCTAGGGTCGAACAGCTGGATGTACATTGGGAAGGATCGGCGCATTTTATTTTTAGCAGAGCTTTTTTGGTTACAAATCTTTCAGAATGGGAAAGCTCAGCCCTCCACGCGAAGCAGCTTTCCTCACTCGAGCAAGATTTCATTAGAATCTCCGTAAATTGAATAACAAGGCGTTTCTAAAGGAGCATTTTCACAAACACGCTGGAGTTCCTAACGAAGCATTTGAACTTCTCCTTGACATCTGATTCCCTTTCCAGCACGGGGCCATAGAAAATAATCTGAATTACTACTTCTGTTGCAGTGCTATTTTACTCAAAATATTTTATTCGGAGATTCACATATAATTACCCACCTAATAAAAGGAGCTATTAGGTTGTAAAGATCCTATCCTTGCCATGCTCTTTTAAAATTATGACCCACTCAAGCTTGAAATCAAAGGCAGAGCTGAATGGAATAATTCATCTGAAACTCCCTCATTGGGTTTTGCAGCCTCCTAACTGATAAATATGCAAATTAGTTCCCTTTTGGTGATTCAGCTGCATAAACGGGGATTAACGCTGAATGCAGCTGAAAATTTCGCAATAAAGTGTAGGCACACAAAATTTAGCCAATCCAACCAGTCACCGCTGTCAATAAGCAGGGTAACGCGCAGCTAACGCACTGGGATGAGGAGAGGGAATCCCTACAGACGGTTCCCAGTGTCCTGCTGCTCTCCGCTCTTCGCTTGCTCTTCTCATGGAGCACCGCCGAGCTCAACTGCTCGCAGAAAAACCTCCCTCATTAATTTATCACGTATTTACCAGCCTCTGTGGTTCTTCCCCCAGGCTTGTGTCCTGTCCGCGGGAAGCACCCAGTGCCTGCCACCCCTCTGCCCTCCTCATCTTCTGCCCATCCCCATCCCCGGTGGATGGGTCCTCACACCGGAGCCATCCCGAGGGATGCAGAGCTGATAGAAAAGGCTCAGGGAAGGGAACTTCAGCTCCGCTCTTTGCGCCGCTCCGGCTCGTGGTGGCTCCCGCAGCGCTTCCCAATGTCTGGCACGAAGGCCACCCATAGGCAGACATGTTTTAGTACAAGCTCAAGGACGTAATGACTGCGTGTCAGAGAAGATTGCATATTGTCCTCGTTCTGCAAGTGTACGCTGGCTGGCTGGCAGCCGGCCACCAACGCAGACTTATTTTTCTTTTTTTTTTTTTTTTTTTTTACATTCCTGGTTCTCTGTTTGCCATACATAAAACATGAACTACGGGAGGATTTACAGGCGCTTGCAGAAACGGCTGAATTTTGCAGCCACGCGCTAATCCCCACCACGCCCCTGCCAGGTGACTGACGGGGACGACAAAAGAAATTAGTAGTTTGTTCTTTTCTTTTTGTGCTGTTGGGAAAACTTCCAAATTTTTTTTGGTGTGGAGGTGTGATTATTGGCTGTGGGGGTTTTTGCAGTCAGTAATTAAGTGTTTTTTTAAAAAATAGCAAACCCAAACGAGTGACCTACAGCACTGTCTCATTAAGGGCATGGTCTATGTTTCAAAACATACTTGCGTGAGGTAAGACTAGATCTATCCAAAGAGCTACAAACCTCTACGGAGTAAAACATGAGTTAGTCGTGACAAGCTGAGCTCTACGAAGACTAGTAGTAGATCAAAATGAGCAATCCGGTGGCATGCGCTGTGACCCCACGGTGATGACATCACCCGCCTTGCCACGCTTTCATCGCTTTCGATGCCAGATCTACAGGTCTGCAACGTTCCCATCATCGTTCTTTCCTTTTCTCTTCTTGTCATCGTTCCCTTTAGGACGTTGCAGGAATCTTCCTCGCGCTGAAGACGTGGGAACGAGATGATTTGATGAGGTGGTGACCGTGGGTGCTATGTGTGAAATCCTTGTATGCTGCAATGCTCCGGGGTAATTACTGCTTCACCGAGAGCTGCTAGAAGGCCGAGCCGGTGATAGCATTGAGTTGCTTCATTAGCCCCTCCAAACTGGCCATCTGTTCACTCAGATCGTCCTGCTCGTAAACCTGCGCGTGAACAAACACACAGAGGAGCTGAAAGCCGGGGCTGACCGCACCAGAGCAGTGCCACATGCCAATGACCCTCCACAGTGCCCAGCTCCTCCCCTCACATTACACATGTCCCTGCTTGGGGGGACTATGAAAATATTTTTCATCACCCAGTGGAGACATTTGAAGTCATCTAAACATGCTTTCTCCCAGGGCAGGCTGCAAGAGTTTGTCCAGACATTAGCTGAACTCCTCAGCCCTTGCTGATGGTTGGGAATTTCTACCACTGCCTTCGGTGGGAGCAGGGACTGGGAATAGTTTTCAGAAGTATCTAACTGGGCTGGAAGAAACTGATCCTTTGAGGTATGGTCAACTGCAGCAACACCTAAAATTGGGAACCACTGACCTCGAAAAACGGCCCCATGGCAGGTCAGGTTGGGGCTTGGGGGGCCTTGGGGCTCCGAGCCCCCTGCTCTGGGGGCAGATGTCCCTGCTCCCTGCAGGGGGTTGGGCTGGAGGAGCTTGGAAGGTCCCTTCAACCCCAACCAGTCTGGGATTCTTTGATTCTATGATCTTCTGCTTCCAGACACTGAGAGGGAGCTCAAACCTGAGTTATTTACGTGGCTTTTACCCAGTGAAAGATCTGACCCTGCGGGCCCCGAGGTGGGATGGAGCAGGCGGCTTAAAAGAACACCTGCAGAGTCAAGCTAATCCCCATATTTTAGTCTTTCTCCCCCAGTCCTGACCACCCGACGAGCTTGTTGCTGCTGGGATGAAACAAGGTACCGAGAGCTGACATCGCACGTTGTGTTACCAACGTGCTCTGTTAAACTGCTCCTTACTGCCAGCAATTTTACCATGGAGGGCATTTTCCTTCCCGCTCCCGTTCCAGCAGGAGATTCCATGTCCTGCCTCCCCTTTTCCCTGCAAAACGTGAGACTCCTCCTGTGCCTACATGCAGAAGTGCGTCTTTATGTCATGTCCAGAGGAAATCTTTGGGCTTTCCCTTTAGCTGGGCTGAAAACATAGAAGGAGTCCCTGACAAAACATCGGACCAATCACTGCTCTAGTGTCTAGCAAAAACCTCTCCTGCGCGAGTAGATGGAAAGAGGCGACAGACAACAGGTACTGCATAGATTTCTTTTTTTTCCTTATTCCTTTTCTTTTGAACCATTTCATCGTCTGGATCACGTGAGACCTTTCCCTAAGAGACTCTTAATAGGAGTGAAAAGATTTTTCTAATTTCAGCATCTTTTCAGTTTCACTCTATCTACTTCAATGGTATTTTTCTCACCATTATCTGATATTACTATATACTCATTTTTCCTCCCCAAATTATATTCTTGCCTTATCGCACTTCTTGCCCCCTCCTTCTCCTCTCCTGATATCTCAGGGCACTCGGCAGAGGCTGTGCGAGGTGTCCCGTGGAGAGTACTAACACCGAACCCAAGCGCTCACTGCTCCGCTGTATCACCCACGCCAAAGTCCATTAAAGCCAGCAGAGAAGTTTTACCGGCTGCCAGAGGTTTCCTACTCGCTCTCTAATACCTCAGGTAAGGAGGGACAAAGCATTTTCTAAACTTTGATGTGCAGACCGGGGATTTGAGGCGGTAACTCTGTGGCGATGAGCCCCACAAGAAGGCTGGCTCTGAAAGATGGTTCTTACATTTGTGGAGTCCTCCGTCTGCTTGTGACCCTCTTCTGCCACCTCCGGGGCCGTGGGCACCGAGACGGGCAGCAGAGGTGACCTGGCTTTTCCTGCCAAGCCTAGGGACGCTGTTTTCACCTGAGCCTTGGGGAGGTTAGGCCCTGGAAGAAGAAGAAACGTGAGTCATGCTGAGAATCTATTGGGATGAAAAAGGGGATTGCGGTGAAATTTGGGGATTATAGGCAAAATGTAGCTGGTGTAGGTGTGCAGCCTCCTTCCCAGACAGACTGGAGCATCAGGGCCAACACAAATGTGCCCTAAAAGCTCTTAAATTCTAGCTCAGGTATCAACCCCCCTCCCACACCGAGCAGAACTGACATCTGAGGCTCCCGTGTGCTGCAGAGGAGCCCAGAGCTTCCTCTGCCACAGGGCGAGATGGCAGCGCGTTTGCAGCTTCCTGCTGCTATTACGTTTTGATGAAGAATGCTGAAACATGCAGAAACAAAGGTTTTCACATGGAAATTCACATTTTCCTGGAAAAATACCTATAAAGCTGGCTCTGCAGGAAGATACTGAAAACCTGGGCTCCGTGGCCAGTGAGCTGGCAGTTTGATGTTGCATTTGATTCTGTCTGACTTGTCATCCCAGTTTGGAAGGAGAAATAAAAAGAAAAATCAAAATCGATTTCTTTTGAAAAAAGAAAGGGATTTCCCTTTTTAAGCAGCTCTGCTGAGCCTCCTCTTGCCGCCGCTCTGAGCCACAGTCCCGCTGCTTGGCGTAGGAGGTGTCAGCTGCTGAAGTGCTGCCCTCTGAGGATGCATCAGCTCTCTTCTAGAGGAAATGAAACACTCTTTGTCTCTTTTCATGATTTAGAACATCAAAGAATAAACTCTTGGTTCTGGACAACCTGCCTGCACTCAGGTACAGGGCTCTACACAAGGACGCTGCTGGAGACAGCTGTCAGCTGAAACAGAGGAACGCGAGACATTGCTTTTAAATACATGGGGACAGGTTTAAGTGAAGACTGCCATATGAAGGCAGCCGTAACCCTGCTCCTCCTGAAGCTCTGGCTTCAATAGCCCTACGACCTGTGTGAGGCCAAATCTAGTGAGTGGCTTTGGCACTTCTTACTCTTCCCACTTCGATGCCTCCTTAAGCCCTAAGTTTCAGGTCCGTATCTTTAAATACTCCAGCTCCAGCTGATACTGGCTTGGCAGGGGACATCACAGCCCGGGGACTGATGGATCCCCCAGCCATCCCCACCAGGTAAGAGCAGATTCCCTCTGGCACTTTGGAGTCTCATAGGGCACGTTTCCACCTCCCACAGATTTTTATTCTACTCATTTGACTCCTGATGAATCAAGAAGTCGAATCATAAATAAAGAGCTTTTTTCCCCCCCTATATATTTCCTATGACCTCCAGCAAGTTCCCTGCCTTCTCCTCCAGTAGGAAAATGTGTACCCTGATAACAACAACAGCCCTCATTTCAGTAGCTGATGAGAGGTATGAAAAGGCATCAGCCTCAGGAAGTCAAGAGGGCTATCGGCCATCGCATCAGAACTGGACCACAGGGAGAAAAGCGGGTCTGGAGACCAGCGCAGAGGAAGGGGTGGCTCAGGGACAAGCCATGCGGCGGGTTTGTACGAGGACACCCGTGGCTCTGGAGCAGGAGAGACGGCTCCATCCACACAGGGTGCACACTCCAAAATCCATGTCTTGGATCAGAAACGCACCCAGCTTCCACACAACCTCCAAAATGTCTTTTCCTGAATCTTAACTTCAACCATCTCTTTCTTTTCTTCATCACCAGACTCCCAGCTGGTTCCCTCTCTCTTCTCCCAGATCATTAACCCAGCACGAAAGGAACAATCCTGAGGCCGGAGGGTAACTCCAGCGCAGGACGGCAGAGCTGCCGCAACCGGCGCAGCCGCGGCTCTCGTTCCCCAAAGCCCACCACATCACGACAGCTCTCTGCATCCTCACAGCTCCAGTGAGGAGCCAGGAGGCAAGAACTGCGGATTCGTGGTCCTGCGTTCACATTTTTAATTAGTTTTGGGCAGAGAAAACACAGTGGAGCAGCAGATAGAGCCACATCCCTCCCGAAATGGAGCTGCTGACAGCGCGTCCACTGGAAGAAAGTGCCAGTGAAGAGCTGGATCCCTCCTGGATCGCAGCCTGGGGCAGCCCCGCCAGGTGCAGAACAGCCAGAAGATACAGCCCCCGCTGCCAACTGCAGCCCTGCTGTTTATGGGTTGGATAATGGACCCAGATAGGCTTTTTCCATACAAACGACTCGCTGGATTTTCACGGGCTGGTGGAGAAGTAAATATTTGATTCGAGGAGCTCCTGTGAAACGTGGAGCCTGTTGCTATTGTAATCCCCTAAATCCCATGGTAAAAGTCATGTTGCTCATCAGTATCTCATTAATTGCAGTAATTGGACTTAAAGACCCGCTTTTCTGCACAAAGAGAGATGTTCCCTCCTGGATATCGTTAATGAGGAGCCACAACAACGATGAGTAAGTTCAGTTTGCGCATCCTTTTGCCCTTTAGCCCACAAAAGCAACCGGCAAATCGTCGTGCTCGTAACTAAAATGAAGCCGAGAAATTTTTCTGTGGGCAAAGCCACATATTTCAAGTTCTTCGGCAAATGTTTCACGCCAGTGACCGTTTTCCCAGGCAACGCCTGGAATCTGTCATTAGCACCAGAGTGGAGCCTCCTCCCCCAAAGGACGCAGAGAAGAGCCAGCAGGCCCCTAAAAGAGAATTCTGGATGCAGTAGGATGACATGCTAAGTAAACTAATTTATGCAAATGAGTAGCTAATTACATTAAAATCCCTTTGGTTTCTAATGTTCTCCAACTCAGCTGGAGCTGCACGAATAAAAGCGGAAGCCCTGGGTTGGTGGCCACAAGAGGCAGAAGATGACACCACTGATCAGGTGTGACTCTGAGCAGCCCCAGCATGGATGTGCCGCTTTCATTTCCTCCGGAGGGTGATTAAACAGCTCATTGGCTCATTCGCTAGGTAATACCAGAGCGTCCCTCCTCTTGCTAGCAACACCTGGGGAGAGCTATTTGCATTATTTTCGTCTGAGAGATGTCAAATGGGACATGAGGTGATGTCCTCGGCCAGGTGAGAACAACTCAGGAGAGGGCCCAGGGTTCCTGCTGTTCACAGTGCAGGGTTTTCTAAGGCCAGTCTCTACTGCAGGGAGGACGGCGAGCTGGAAGCTCAAGAGAGTGTTAAAAATGCTATATTCACACTCAACAGATCTGGGGTCTGTACCCAACTTGAAGACCAAAACTTCTTGTGTGGTTCTCATGTTACGTGGAGATGATGCAAAAGAGTGACATGGGAAAAAAAGAGTGAAAGTGGAGCAAATGGAGATGAATGTAAAACTGGAAGAGAGGTAGTTTATGGAGAGACAGCAAGCAATCATGCTCAGTGGAGAATACTGGAGTAGAAGGCGGTTACCAGCGGAGTTCCTCAAGACCTGGCTCCCGGACCACTTTGATACATACAACAGGTGAGTGATTAGGAAATCTGTCACTAGTGGAAGCTTGGAAATACAGCTGGAGAACCATGAAGAGAGCTGCAGAGACCTTTCTACCTGCTGCTCGTTCCAGCTCTGACTTGCACAGCAAGGATGGCAGACCATGGATTACATCCCTTCAGCTGCACTTCACATGGCTTTGGCTCTTCAAAAGCGATGGATGATTCTCTGCTGGTTCTTTGATCTCCCTCAATCACCTACGGAAAGAAGCACCTTCCACAGAGAGGCTGGATGAATTGTCTCCCAGAAGATCCCCTCTTTGGCTGCACAGTGAGGTTATGGGACTGGCACAGAGCAGACACCTATTCATCACACGCCTAAAATGAGCTAAGAATGAGTCATATGACTGAGAAGAAGGAACGGGAAGACCTGCACGCAGGAACAAATGAACTGTACAAAGAGTTTGGGGTTTGCTGCCTGCCAGTGACAAAGAGGAAGAGTCTAGATGATCATCTACATCCTGTATTGTACCCGTATCGTCTATATATGGAACAGAAACTGTGATGGAATCAGCCTTGCTTGCGAATCCTGCGCCTTTCAGAAAGGTCGTGGCACTTGGGTCTCACTGGTAATGCAAAACCCAAAGGCAAGAGGAGTCTCTCCACTACCCTCAGTGAGAAGTGGATCGTGCCGACCTGTTCTTCACAGAGGTCACAAACAGCTGGGCTTAGGAAGGACAAATCTAGGCTAAACCAGTTATAGAAGGGATGGCCAGCATTTTAAAAAATGTTTGTCCTTCTGATATACTGCTCTTGGTAAATACACACAACCATCACCAAACAGGACGTGTGACAGCAGAGAGGACCAGACATGGCACACATCAAAGATGTGAGGGCACCTGCAGTTGAAGATCGCCTGGTCTAAGGAGACAGGTGAAAATTGGTCTATCTACAGGCGTGCAAAAGCTTCGGCTTTCCTAAGAACCGAGAGGATTCTTGGAGGACAGAGAGTACCAAGATGAGTCCAGTATAATGAGACTATAAAGTCAAAGTAAGCTGTGGAAATCAGAAGGTAATGCCAGACTTGTAACTAAATGAGGATAATCTTTTCCTATCCTGTATCTCACACCTTCTCCACAGCTTTATCTACCAACAGAACAAGAGAATTGTGTCAAATCATAAAAGGATCAAACACCACTTACAAGTTATTTGATATTTCCACCAGCAAAAGCAGCATCGGTTTAAGTGACTTGAAAGACAAAGATGGGACTAAGATGTAGGAGTGAGCTTACTCACAGCTCCATGGCAGGATGCTCCTCTTTCAGTACGATGGTACCTCTCAGGGGAACAGGAGATGTAACTATATGAAAAATATTACTCTTAGACTTAGCTGTTTTACGTTACAGGTGAGAAAAAGATTTTTCATCGAGAAATTGAGTTTCTACAAATGAGTTTTGAGGTGATAATCAGTGGAGCCGCAGCTCATTCTGCAAAGGAAACTGCGTGAGAAAGAGAATTATTAATTTAGAAATATTTGCTAGCGGGAGAAATAAAGTAAAAGAGAAATAAACCACTAAAGAGATGATTTAATCACTCTCCAGAACACGGTACCGAGCAAGCACTCGGCCTGCCCGCTGGGGAGGCTTCTGGAACAGCACCGACGAACTTCACACACTCTTACGTGCTCCGGCTTCTGAACAGGTATCGAGCGGTGAGTCCGCAAGGACACTTCAAGGCAAAACCAACACATGCTGCTCAAGTAAGTGGGAAAAAGAGAAAGGGTTGGTCTCTGTCTTAGCTGCTCTTCATGGTTTTAATCCATCTGCTGGAAATATCAGGTGGGAGAAATAAGTGTCAGGGCAAAAGGGACTTGCTGGCTGCAACTGCTCAGTGGTAACACCCAGAGTCCCCAATTAATATGGAGAAATTACACCTGCCGTGGAAGAAGTTTTATTTCTCTGCTTACGAAACACCAGAGGAGGGAGAGTGGCCCATCACTAAATCTTTCAATGGATTTACGGTATAATTATCCAGATAAATATTTTTTAAATCATTTGACTGCTGCCTTGTATTGAAGCAGGTCACTTCTATCCAAGGGGAATCGGTTCAGTTACCCAGACAAGCGCCCGAGTCCACGTTTCACTTTGCACCTTCCAGCAGCCCCGTGGGTTTTAATGAGACAGCTCGGGGGTCTCCGTCCTCTGCATGCTCATTAAACTCCACCGTGCTGCGGCCAGACGTCTCTAACAGACAGGACCGAGCCCCTCACGACACTGCTGCATCAATGAATCTCCCAGCTGAAGGGAGAAAGCCTGTTTTCATAAAAAGAAACGTGGAAGGAGAACACTGAAGAGGGTAGGTAATGGCTTATGAAATAAAATAATAATTTTTCTTTGAATCCAGGAGCTACCAACACAAAAAGGCAGGAATTCAGAATAAAAGGCTGAAGAATGAATCATTCCTGTATTTTCAGTGAATCTATAGACCTTCCTTATTGTAGACTACGATAAAGAGAAGTCCATAATCTCATTTACACTCATCACAGAAAGAAATTAAAAAAAACCCTCCTATGCCAGAAAGATTTTTATACCCTATTAACAAAAGAGTTCTTAGTTGTCTTTAAATTCAGCAACTAAATTCAAATTAGAAGCAATAGGTTTTCATTTATGCTTCATACCAGCACTGGGATTGTTTTATTGTGAATGATAAACTTCCAGAAAAAAAGAATGCAGGATTTGGTTGTACAGCTAATTAATTAGAGCTAATTGATTGTTCAGAATAAATGCACTTGCCAATTAACTCCCCACTTTGCACGAGAGGGGATTAAACGCTCTATAAAAACAGATCGCGATTAAACTCCTACGTCTAACACCAGACGGTTCTAAGTTGATGTCTCCAAAATCTGCCACCAAAAGTTTTATTCATGGCATTTCCACCTGGAAACACTCCACCTGAGGTGTGATTTTCTCATGTAACGGAGATTTTAGCAGGGCTGCTGCGAGGAGCAGTCTCCTATCAGCACAACGGAGAAGTCTTTATTTTTTCTGTATTCACTCTTCTAAGGATCATGGTAATTTCAGCATCTACTGAGGCTCCAAACTCCTACTATTTGACATTAATATGGTCCAGAAGTCGCCACTTAATACCCCTAACACCCCTTTTTCCTCGTATTTCATCCCTTATTTATTTGACAGTTACCGCATGGTTTTCACACTGGCTCTGCAAACCTTCAGCCTTATCTTGTTCTTCTGGTTCGTTACAATAGCTAGAGAAAAAAAAAAAGGCAGCACAAAACCCACCTCACAGAGCTCATTTTCTTATCACACTTTCTTATCCCTCTCAGTAATGAAAACGGTGTGGGGTCAGCTCGGATGTGGGCAAGATTTGTACCGATGTCCAGGCACGAACCAGCTGCGGCTGTTTCCACAGGGATGCTTGCTGCCAAGTTTCTCCACCTTGCTCTTCACTTTTCCTCCACGACAATGAAAAGACGAGATTTTTCATTCCAAAGAGGCAAAGAAATGAATCCTGAGGAGTTCATCTGCAGCACAACCCTGCCCCTGCCCGTAGCTAATCTGGGGTATACCTTACAGCCGAGCAGGAGGAAGGAAAATCAAGCTCAATTTTGCTGCACAATAAAGTGTTTTTGAACTCTGGGGTATCACTGAGTGATTCGGGGAAGACCACGAAGGTGACAATTTGTATTTCCAACGATATTTTTTTTGTGGTGCAGCAACAGAAAAAAAATGCAGCATTTTTACAGCCTCTCTAAAGATACAGGACGCTGAAAAGGCTCAAGTTTTCAAACTGCAACACAACATAAACCCCACCACTGCACCCGCGGGATTTTCTATCACCTCACACTTGCTTCTGCAGAAGAAAAATGACTTCCTAATTCAGGTTCATTTAAAGTGCAGCTGATCATCAAAGACCTAAAAGGAATTTTCATTTGCAAGGGTAAAAATAATCTCTTTCCTGTCCATTTGTGGAATTGATGTCAGATCTATAATGCAATAAGCTCAACACTCCATCAAACATTTTCTATTTAACCTGAAAGGGGACTAAGTCAAATCACTTCTATGCCTGCGTGTATGATTTGCAAAGAGGAGCCGGTGGGGACTGGAAATACCACAGAGTGATTCTCACGCCTTCAGAATAAGTATTAGGACCCTCAAGTGCTCGATCATAAAGCAGTGATGAAAAGGTGAGATCTCCTATAAAATATCCACGAGGAGGGCTTAATGTGAAGAGTTTCGATTTACTGGGCTCACAATTAAAAAAAAAAAAAAAAACAGGGAAGAAGAAAAATGGCAGGTTTAGCTCTGGATTAGGCTGATATCATGACCCCAAACCAGGAGCACGGCCTTTTAAATATTTATTCATATCCTGACAGCAAAATGCCCCACAACTGGCTAATGATCTCTGTACGTCTTTTTTATGAAGCCTGCGATCGAGTTTAACAGCTAATTATACCACCGCTACGGAGATGCACCGAACAGGGGGAAGGTTAGAGGAGATGCCTCAAGTAGCATCAGGTCAGTCAAAGCCAAGCAAAAGCCCTGGGCAAAGGGAAAAAAAAAAAAAAAAATCACTCCGGATACGAACATTGTACGCGGGCCAGTGTTAGTCTATCAGCTCCAGAGCGATAATCTAAATATACTAGTATATATAATCTATATCTAATCTAATCTAATCCAATCTAAATCTGCTTCCGGAGCTCCAGCAGGCGGTGGGCTGTGGGCCAATGGCGGGGCTGGCTGAGGAGCAGAGCACAGCGCTGCCCACAGGCTGCTCTTGAAACGGAGACATGAAACCCATGGGGCTGGAGCGGGGACACTGTGTGACTGATAAGGAAGGGAACTTCAGGTTAGAATCCCAGAACTGTTTAGGTTGGAAAAGACCTTTAAGATCACCAGGTCCTGCTTTTTAAAGCCTTTGCTGGAAATCTCTGGATCAGTCTCTATGGTTTTCTGCTGCTTCCTCCCCTTCTGAATCCTGCAGGATTGCTCCATCAGTCCACTATTGTCTGAAGGGGGAAGTCACCTGATTGATTAAAAACAGGGCAGCAAAGCAAAGAGGATTTAATTGGTTTAAGTGCTGATGAGTCCATTACTGATCAGCCTATTACTTTATTACACAGCACACGTAAAAACGTCTAGAGTTTAAGTCAAATGTGATGAGAAATTAAGTAATTCTATCTTTCAGATTAAGGAAAGTAACAGTTGTTCCAACGTGGGAATTTCCTAAGAGCCTTTTAAACCCAAGCTGTCCCTAAGTGGGGTGTCCTTAGCAGAGGTGGCCCCTGAGGGACTTGTCTCAGCTGGCTTGCAGAGAGTTTGGCCACCTTTGCTGTGCCGGCGGGGACTAGAGAGGAGCGACTGTGCTAGGGACGTGTCAGTCATCTTTTCTAGCAGGTTTGCTCGAAGAGGGAAATACATCACAAGTTTGTAAAGCCACAAATGTCTTAGAAATTACCTTCTCGTGGGATCTAACTATGGCTGAAGTATCACGCTCGTGGGTAGTACCAAGCACTCAGAATTCCTGCCGGAATGAAGTGCTCTTTCACCACGTGCACTCTCCTCCTCCTACCTACCAACT
>NW_010428375.1:58610-62316 GCF_000710305.1 Buceros rhinoceros silvestris | reverse complement strand
CTGCTGGAATGAAGTGCTCTTTCTCCACGTCTCTTCTTCTCCCCGCTCCCGTTTTAAGCAAGAAGTGAAATCTGGTTTCCTGCACAGTGGGTGCTGGAAGAGCAACCGAGTTTGGAGGGGTCACGTGCAGGAGCAGGATCAGCTCTGCACTCCCCGCTGCCCAGAGGCACAAACCGACGTTCCTGTCCACACCTTTCCACCAGGAGTCGTGTGGGTAAGGACTCTGAGGAGCGGCACGTTGCGAGCAGCAAGAGAAACCACACGTGGAGAAGGTCCTCACCCTCGACAACACAAGAGAGCCGGAGGTAGATCAGAAATGAAGTACACGCGATTCTAAGAAGTACGAAGTGTGGGTTCAGTAAAACAGCGACTACGATAGTTTGAGTGTCACATATAACCCAGCAAAGTATTTTCCGCTGCCTGGCAGGGTCCAGAAAATCAGATTTTTTCATTGCTGCGGCATTTGCTTTATTTATTTCCGTTGCTTTATGGCAGATCATCACCCAGAAACTTTCAGCTCTCAATTCTGCCTAACAACAAATTTCTATGCAGAGTTTGTACGAAATGCTGCAGCTGCTGACGTGAGATTACTTTGGCAAAAAAAAAAAAAAAGGCAATTTCATTTTTCAGGGTGACGGGACCTTTCAGGGAAATAAGGAACACGCCGCGACTCCCTTCCTCTTCACCACGCCTCCCCATTATAATGATTAAAATGTGAGTGACTGACTTGGAGAACAAACAGTCATTTGGAGGTAACCCGCCTTTACTCACTGGAGTAAGAGCAGTCGAATTGGATCCCCATAAAGGAAAATACATAAAGATGAATGGACTCCGTTACATATAAAAAATAACTCAGCAGCACAGCTTGGCAAAGGCAGTTCTCCAATAAATAAGGATTTATCTACTTCTCTCTGCTGTCAGAAACTGGATTACTTGCTGATGGATAGCAGGTGCTCCCAGGAAAAACGCAGAGATGTTTTGGTTGCAAACATCGACCTGACATATGCTGCATGGCAAGAGCTGCGCTGGGGAAGCGCCGCTGGGAAAGAGCAAAGCTGGAAGCTCAAAGGCTGGCGGAGCTGAACTGGAGTTTACCCATGCTAAAGGCGCAGGGCAAACAGTGGAAACGAGACACCGGCCTGCAAGCCCTTTTTGTTTCCCTCTAGCAGTCAGGGGTGAGCAAGGCAAACAGCGTTGCTCAAACGACACCAGACTGCAGCGCAATGCCAGCACCGGGGCTGCCTCACCACCCGAGATCCATCACGCAAACGTTCCCGCACTTGGAACTCGCTGCTCTGGAGAATCATTTTCTTCCTGCTCCTCGCACGCTCGCCATCTCCTTTTCAAGCGGGCTGCGCACTGGAGAGGTCGGTTCTTCTCCAGCATACCTAAATAGCCTCTTCACCACCAAAAAGGAAAGCCTGGAAACAAGAGGCGAGCGTTTGGCAGCGGTTCAAGTCACTGGAGCAGAACACGAGACTGGAAACAAGGCCCAGTGATTAATTCGGCATCTCATTTAATTCCTTTTTATCACTTGCTTGTTAACTCTGATTTTAAGCTATTGCCACGTCCTGAATTTTTATTCCAGATTGTCGGAATGAAAACCTGGATTATCATTGTAAAACTGTATATATGCACCTTCCGTCCGGCGCGCACTCACAGATACATCTTCAAGGAACGGGACCGTCCCGTGCTCGCTATTTTCGCGCGGACTGAGGGGAACCTTAGGCCTGTCCCCGACACACTCACCTGTTTGAGACAGAAGCGGCGTGTAAGGGACTTTCGGTTCTATTGCACTCATGGGAGGAGGTAGCAAGGGGTTGGCAAAGCTGCGGAGCGGGTGGGTGGGGCGGACGCAGGCGGTGGGGATGGTTCTGCTCGGGGCGTCCTCGTTGTTGGAGTGCTCAGGCTGCGTCTGCGGTAGCAGGGGCGGCTGCTGTGGCGCCGGGCCTTCGGTAACAGCTGCAAGAGAACCGTTGGAAAAAAAAAAAGGGAAACCAAAGAATTATTATTGATGCACATTTTATGTCCCAATTCCTACTTTCATGGTCGTTTCCAAGAGAAGGAACACATCAGCTGCCACCCTCCAAGAAGGTGCAGGAGATGTGTAACCAGTTCCATCAAAGCTTATCGGACAATGAATTAAAAGCCAGACGTTCCACGTACCATTTGACGCTCAAAACAGCTTCCTTCAAACAAACAAACAAACAAAACCCCCCAAGCATGATGTTTTTATCTCCTTCTATCTTTCCTCTCTCTGTGCTTTTAAATATTAAAAATCAATAATCAGACAAATACGACACGTGGAGACTGAAACAACCTACGACTACGGAAGCTCATTATGTTCAGCGTGGCGGTACTGTTCTAGTCATGCTGGAGAAAAGCTGGAGATAAAGGAAGGACTTCATTAATTTCCACAAAAGCAATCACTAATATTGTTTCTCCTTGAGACAGCTGTAACATTCAGGGTGCCAATATCAGCTGTTTTATCAGCTGATATTCAAAGCCGATTCTTCAGAGGTTTCAGTGTCCCGTGTCAACCTGCTGAGACAAAGAGAAAAGCCCTCTAGAAACCCCTGTGGTAGCCAGACTATAAATTGCAGCATGATCATTACAGGACAAGGGGTGACGGTTCCACTGACAGAGGGAGAGTCAGAGCAGAGAGAAGGGAGAAATGTTTGACCCTGGCGGTGGTGAGCCCCTGTGCCAGGCTGCCCCGAGAGGTGGCAGCAGCCCCATCGCTGGCCCCATGGCAGGTCAGGTTGGCCCTTGGGGCTCTGAGCCCCCTGCTCTGGGGGCAGATGTCCCTGCTCCCTGCAGGGGGTTGGACTGGGTGAGCTCAGAAGGTCCCTTTTACTGAAGAAATCACTGTCCTGACACAGCGCTATCAGAATTCGTTATCACACCAGGATCCAAATTGCTCCAGAGGATCTGGTTTCTTTCAAAGCCTCCTGCAACAACCAGAACTCTTTGTGCAAAAACATGCTATTACCCAGCCAAGTCAAATCTCAAGGCATTTTATAATAATTAATGTCGAAGTATGTAAGTAATTACAACCTACTATATGGCGACACCATTTTGAAAAATGGAAATGAGGGTTTTGTCCTTATTTCGACAGCCCCATCGCTTGTTCCTATGCCAATACCGCAGACGTCCCTGGCAAAACTGAACTCAGCTACAGGATTACTCCAAGGTCAAAGTCATCCATGGGTTGTAAAAGTTTGTTCCTCTGTGGCTCATTTTCCTTGTTTTCCCCTTTGAGGCACTTTGCATTTTTACACCATTGGCCGAGCGCTGCTTTTCCATCACCTTCCTTGCCCAGCAGACCCCTCGATTTTCTTCTCTGAGGACTAAAATTCTCCTTAAGGAGGCCAGAGATGCCGAGGTCATTCATAACGGGACAGCAGCAATTGTAGCCGAGCTCTTCCCGCCCTCACACATTCAAGAAGGTGTCACAGCACACTGCTGCTCTAGGCTCCCGTGGGCACCGGCTTCTTCTAGCCAAGGAAGATGCAAAATAATCCATGAGTCTCACAAGGGCCCACATCTGAGGCTAAAATACCTTCTGAGCAAATCCTCGGCAGGGTTTTTTCTTTAAGTAAATAAAAACAAGGCCTTTGGCCTATGCTCTTAGCCTCAAAACTTCTTTCAGCATGTTTGTCAACGCCTGAACTTCTTATGGAGCCCAACGCTTTTCACCGGGTCC
>NW_010428375.1:57175-58493 GCF_000710305.1 Buceros rhinoceros silvestris | reverse complement strand
TCTTCTGGGAGACTCTCGACAGAGAAACAAGTAAACCGGACTCCTGCTGCTGCTCGCCATCAAACACCTTCCGGTATTTTCTGCAGTGGTGCTCTCAGATGACAAAGCTTCATCAGCTTCTTTTAGCAGTGTAAGGGTTTCTGCAGGAAAAGGGTATTAAATTACTGCTTGACTGTAGGGGCATGTTTTACCTTAAAGCTTTAGTGGCAAAATCTGGAGACTGCCACAGGCATCACTACGTTAAAGATTTGAGGTCATCCTCCGGCTGTTACTGATTTCTACGGAAATCAGACGCTCCAGCTGGGATTTAAATATCAAAGGTAACTGGCCTAAAGAAGGTGCTTCATGCTTGAGGTTTTTTTTCGTAAGGAAAGGAGCATGCTTGCAAACATAATGAGCCCTGTCCGTCTGCAATGCACGCCAATCCTGCAGGAAGGGAGGAGGGATTTATCTGAAGGCTGGATGAAGAGGAGCACATCGCTGCTGCCGCCTACATCACCTACACCAACGCCCTGCCTAGCAGCCGGCTATCTGCCTTCACACGGCTCAACGGAAGCGCCCAAGAATCCTGATTATTTCTACTTATCCCATTATTACCTTAATTTATTTGTTTTACAGAAAATAAGACTCCCGATTGACCTTTCGGATGAAGCAGATAATACCATGTTGGTTGTTGAGATCCTTCACTCTTGAATTTAGTAAAATACTTTGCCAGAGTAAAGAAAATATTATGCTGTACATTAGGATCTGCTCTAAGCCCAGTAAAACCAATACGGGTCTCAGTGCTTTGGAGAAACCCTGGATAAAGCCCTATTTGCACCTATTTTATCCGTGAGGAACACTGAAAATAAGCTTCCTTTGAACCCCAGTAGCCACGGACACTGCTCACCAAGCAGAAGAATGACAGAAAGGCTTTTCATCTTCCCTTTGCTTTTGCCTAATTGTTGTTGGTACAATGTCATTAACTGGTTTGATGAATTCAGGTCTCTGAGTGTACTTCTACATTGTTTATCTTCTGTGAAGAAGCAGCGCTGGGAATATTCCCACCTGGATTTGTAGCTACTGGCTCTGCCACAGCCGGAGGGTGATGAAAACCATCAATATGGGCTGAAAACAAGAAGTAACAACACCGCGAAGTATGGGATGGAAGATGGGGACTGAAAACGACTGAACCTTATTCCATATCTGCTGTAACTTCCCATTTTTCAACTTGTTCAGGTTGTAGATACCATGTGACTGAGACCATACACCTGGACCTCACCCACCTCTGCAGCACAGCTCCCATCCCACTGCTGCCAGATGTTTCAAACCCTGCTGC
>NW_010428375.1:55555-57061 GCF_000710305.1 Buceros rhinoceros silvestris | reverse complement strand
CCAAACCAGATTGTTGAATAAAAACAACCATTTCTAATGACTAAGACCAGGATGCAGCTCCTGTGGCAGACGGGATTCGAGCTTCCCAGCTGGGGGAGCTCACTTGTGGCCCAGCCAGAAAGCCAGCTCTGAGGGGAAATGCGCTCACGAGGTATTTGCCTTGGCTCATCTCCCTTTCACGGATTAATGGTGCGTAAAGTTATCTCCATTCCGTAACACTTTCCTATGGCTCTCTCAAACTACTCACAAACTCGTGCATTTATTGTTCTGGTTTACACCATTTTCAGTCTTTATCACTAGAAAATAATACATCTTTATTTTAAGAACAAAAATACTTTCTGAACATCCCCTGGTTTTCATCATGTGGATTATTAGGGCAAGCCGCTGATGAGCAGCTCCCTCTAAGAATGGTGCTGTTAGCCCAGCTGCAGTCTTCAGCCTGAAGAAAAGTACTCTGCCTCCCGTCAAAGTGTGAGCACGATGGGACCAGAACCCAGCCTGCTAATGCGGACCAGAGCGTGGAGGGGGACGGGGCAGGAGGAGCATCCCGGGATCACAGAGTAGTTTGGGTTGCAAGGGACCTTTCAAGGTCATCCAGTCCAGCACCCTCCACAGCAAGCCGGGACATCTGCAGCTAGAGGGGTTGGGATGAGGCCAAAGTGGGAGATGGTTTCCTCCGGCTCTCTTCTTTCCCTGCTGGAGACCATGACGGCTCAGCCATCTCCAACAGCTCTGGCAGAGGAAAGAACATCTTCCTTCTGTAACCCCTGGCTAACCAGGCCTATCGCCATCTTCTCCTACTGGTCTGGATCAAATTGTTCAGCAGAGCTCTGGAGGAGAGGGCAAGCTGGGGGAAGGATTGCTGACCAGACACCAGCCACTTTACCGTGGTTCAGACATGGAAAAAACTGAGATTTAGCAATTGTATTTTATGGCTGGTAGTGTCACCAGCAGCACTCAAACAAGCTGGAGCTGGGGCCTGACTCTCCTTTTTTTTCTACTCTTCAGCAGCACATTTGTCCTGACGTCGCAGCACTCAAATCTTCGGGTCAATGGAAAAGGCCTTCAGAAACAGAAGGTGTTTGAGCACTGCCTGTACGGCAGCATGTCGAGCAACACCCTGGCTAATGGCACGGTGTAGGATTTAGTCAGGGATCGCCACGCCTTGATCAATTGGGTGCTTGGTCACGCAGCCCCACAGGTAGGTTCTGTCTCAGAGGAGGCAGTGCTGGGCATTTCTTCTTCAGACAAAGCTGCAACCGGCCAAGCTTCAAGTGCATTTTTCACTGAGGGGTAAAACACGCACCAAAAGCTTCATGTGCCCCCTCTTTAACTGCTGGTTGCTCTCAACTGGATGATCGTATTAAGAAAACAGCATAAAAATAAACAAACTCGAGGCGTTAAGAGTAATTGCATTGATCTATGCCCATTCTCTGCTGCGGCGAGGTGGTTGGCGAGGCGGCGGGAGGTGAGCCACGAACGAAGCAGCTGCTTTCCAGTCGGATG
>NW_010428375.1:52926-55399 GCF_000710305.1 Buceros rhinoceros silvestris | reverse complement strand
GATGCGCTGGAGATGGACCGCTTTTCCACATGGGTGGACGTCACATTTGGCAGCAACAGCGCTGAGGAAAGCTTCAAGCATCATATTAGAAACACACTTCTACGTCCCTTCCTCCCTCCTCGGACTGCAAAGCAATGAGCGCTGCCGTGACATAAACCTGGGGAACTGCTGGCTTGGTTCTGCCACGTCAAGTCACTAGAAGACAAACACTATTTCCAGGTCCTCCTCTGTGCCCTCACTCCCTTGCCGTGGTGGTGAAAACAGAAGGCACTGCGAAGGAAGAGGGTATTTCATCTGGAGGTATTTTGTATGGTCTGGGAGCTTTGGAAGCCTTCCCCAGGGAGCACAACTCCAACGGCTGTGACGGGCTGTCATGGGCTCAGATGGGTTTTGAAATGCCATGCGGTCTCCACTACCCAAACCTCAGTCATCTGAAATAGCCCTTATCCAAACAAGGCTATGGCCACCGCTTTTGAGTTATTTAACGGGAAATTGCCCAAAGTATCTGAAATCTTCACTGCTTGAGCTTTTTCATGGCCCGTTAAGTCTTTGGGATAACTACAGCTGGTTTGTATTCCAGCTTCTTGCAGACAACTTTTGTCTGTTCAACTCTCAAGCGTGCCACACTTCAAAGACTTGGGCAAACCCACACAGACCTGATCCCAGGAACTGCCACTGGACCCAACACCGTTTACCAGACGTTCCTCTTTCCAAAATCTCATCTCCTCATCACTACACGTGTAAATGAGGTGGCTCGTTCCAGTAGAAGCTGAAAGCACCAGGGATATGTGATTCTGGGAGATGTGCCCAACGTACCCCTCAGCAATCGTGTCCCAGCCATCACTGTGTATAGTATTCACCAGCTGAGCTCTCTGCACCCCTGAGCCATCAGCAGAACTAGGGAAACCTCCCTCACTCTCACAGCCAGACTCTGGATGAGGACTGGAGATGCTCGGGACCCCTATGAGCAGGTCGACACGACAACAGCTGAGCCAACAATTCTGTCTTCATTTTTTTCCCTCCCATCTCCATGATCAGGCACAGGGTAGTTAATTTGGTTTTTATTCCCCAACATCTAATATACGTCAAGCAAGAAACTGAATCTACTTCGTTTCTGTACATTGCATCTGTGATGGATTTGGTATTAATTTAGGCAGCAGATCAAAACCTAATTATGCCAGCGAGACCCTCCAGAGGAAACTGCTCTCTAGCTTTGAAAGGACTTCAGCGACCACGCTGAAGAGGGGGAATGGCGTTAGGGTGAGGACTAGGACACCTGAACCCCATTTATGTACAATCCCACCACCGGATTTCAATCACCGGTCTCCACGGAGCTGTCTGAACTGACTGAAAGCGACAATCAAACAGGAGGAAAGAATCAGTCACTTCAAGATGAGTTCCCCATGGACCAGCAGCACAGAGCCTCTGTGCTGTGAAAAAAATACGTGTAACAGGCTGATATTAATCTGTCAACAATTCCGACTTGATATGCAGGAGAATTCTAAGGCAGTATGAGCCCTCCAGCTGTAATTAATATGCCAGAGCACGCCTGTAAGGCTTGAACAAAGAACAGATGGCTGCCGGCATGGCAGGGGCTTACGGGGCAGTCGGGAAGGTGAGGCCAGGGGCTCGCGCTCTCCCCCGATCACGAGGAGGTGAAGAGCAGTTGTGGGCATGCACACAAACCACAAACCTATCAGTGCCGAGGAGCAGAGAGGAGCAGAGAGCTCACCCTGGAGAAGAGACGAACGAAGGGAGACGGGATAACAACATTCACCCCTGTAAAAGGGTCTGCGAAAGAAAGGACAGAAACCCTCCTCTGTGCCCGCCGTAACGGAACCCAGGAACAACTGCCTTAAATTTTACAGCAACTCAGACATCAGGGAAAATGTTTCTAGCAGCGAGAGCGGCTAAGCCTGGGAAGACACTGTGTGGAGAGGCGGTGTAAGTGCTATCATGGATGATTTTAATGAGCGATGATACGAGATCCTGCCTTGGGATGAAGAGCAGCTCTTGAAGCCTGCATTTTTCTGGCAATATCCTCATGAATAAAGCAAAGGAAATTAAAGTACAGTGAGATGACTGACAGACTTGCAAAAAAGACAGGATAGGATTAGAGATGCAGTGACTTTCCACTTTTAAGGTGTTCAGTACAGATTGGAAATTGCAACTGGAGCTGCTGCTGGAGCAGAGGCAGCTCACAGCCAGCTGGACTTAGAGAATCATAGAACCACAGAACGGTTTGGGTTGAAGGGGCTGTCAGAGCTCACCCAGTGCAACCCCCTGCAGGGAGCAGGGACATCTGCCCCCAGAGCAGGGGGCTCAGAGCCCCAAGGGCCAACCTGACCTGCCATGGGGCCAGCGATGGGGCTGCTCTCACATCTGGAGACAACTTGGGCCTCAGAATCAACAATTTCTTCCTTCTCCCATCACTGCTGGGGCTCCTCTGGCCCCGCTGCAGCAGCTCCGTGTG
>NW_010428375.1:52034-52521 GCF_000710305.1 Buceros rhinoceros silvestris | reverse complement strand
CCCAGAGCAGAGCGCAGCAGAGGGGCAGCATCCCCTCCCTCCAGCTGCTGCCCACGCTGCTGGGGATGAGCCCAGCACATGGGGGCTGCTGGGCTGCCAGCGCACATCTTGCACATCCACGGTGGCAGGATTTGCACTGACCCCAGTTTACACACCCCGGTGACAGAAAGCCCCTCGTTCCCAAGCACTTCGACAGCAAAGAGCAGGAGCAAAGTGCTGTACTGACTTCTTCCTGCGCCAAAGGTCCTGTCCACAGAGAGGGTCGGGAACGGCACCGGCCGGAGGGTGAACTGAGGGTGCGGGTATCCGCAGGTCGGGGACGGCAGGATCCCGGGGTACTGAGCACTTTCTAGCGTTGGCACCGGAATGGCACTGACCACAGCTAAGGGGAAAGAAGGAGAGAAAGATTAATTGAGTGCTGTCACGCAATTAAGAGAGTCCTTAGAGAGTCAAGCAGGGTACGAGGAAAAAACCACACTCACACAGT
>NW_010428375.1:43859-51924 GCF_000710305.1 Buceros rhinoceros silvestris | reverse complement strand
ACCACACTTCCACACTACCCAAATGCGCGGTACAAACCGTGCCCACAGGAGCCTCCTCTGCCTACCGCAATACGCCTCTCGGACACACCGGGTAATTGCAAGCGCAGCCTGCAACTACTTATCTGTAAAATTAAATCGCTTTCTGCCTGTGTTCCAGCTGTTCAGCTGCATTTTGGGAGGTTCTTTATATCCCTTGACAAATAAGTGAAGGAGCGGCTCAGGCGATCGAAGGGCTTATTTCTGTTGTCTAAGCAAAGGTCCCTGGTGCCAATTCTGCTGCTCAGGCACCTGCTGCCCTCAGCCGCTGCTCTGGAGGAGCGTGGGCTCCTGCAACTCTTCCGTCAGGTCTGCCAGCTTCACCTCGATGTCCCTGACAACCTTAGATGTCCCCAGCAGCACAGGAGCCCCTGTTACTCAGCAGCTGGGCATCATTGCCCACTCGGGAATGACCAAGCCTGTAAGGACCAGGGGTGAGATGTACCCGCAAACCAGTAGCGGAAAGCCTGGACTTGAGTTCTTGGGTTTGAGTGAGTGAAATGCTTTGATCTGAAAACCAGGCCCACAGCGTGATGAGTTCAGGCTTTCCTGGGAGTTACCTCCTCTGTTTTCAAGAGTGGGTGGTAATATGGCAAACAAATAATAAATTTCTTTGTGGCTTTTAAAAAACTTGGAAACTCTCATTAAAGTTTTGCCCAGCTGAGATTTTTGGTTTGTTGATGGCAAGGTTAGCCCTTTTCACACACGACTTCTAAACAGTGCCGTAAACTTTAGCAGAGCCATTAAAATGAGTTCCCACGACATCCGTTACGCCCAGCGCAGAACCGGGCCACCTGCCCAAGGTCACACAAGAAGCCCAGACGGCACCAAGGCTCTACCAGGGTGTCTGGAAGCCCACGGTTGTCAGCAGGGCAACGCTGCACTGCCAGAGGTAACGGACAAGTGTGGAGACAGGGAAGCGTCGTGGAGAAATGCCAACCTGGGTGGTTTGAGGGTCAGAGCTGCCTGCGTTCAATTCACCCCATCTTAGAAGAGAATTTCTACTGTTCCAACATCTCTCGTGGTCTGTATAAGACATTTTTATTGACAACATTTACAACATAGCTGCTACAGTGAAAAATATCACTCTTTATTGAACCCTGTTAAAGAACAGCTTCTTTTGCCAAGTCCATCCCTTCATTTCTCTTTGGGCTGCAGATACCTGGGACTTTCATTTCTAAAATAAGCCAGGATTACTATTCACCGCAGAACTCCATTGTAGAGACGCCAGAGAAAAGCCAGTATCAAACATTTCCAATAAATCCCTGCAATTTCAAGCAGATATGACAACAAATCTGTTCTGTCAGAGCCTGTCAGCAATTGAATTTGCACTTAATATTGACATACGAAGACACTGAAAACAGAAATTCCCAGACCAAATCATGGAGCTCCCTGAACGCTGGTCTACATTTAAAACGTACTGTATCACGTTAAAAAAGCAGCACCCAAGAAGAGCTTGCAGAGATGATAAAGACAGACAGTTTGTATTGTGTTCCAGCACCCCAGAGGCTGCCACAGCAACTGAGTCGACATGTCCGTATTGCCCTGACAAAAAGAATTGTGATTTTCTGCTGGTTTAGGGAGGGGGATAAACAGACAACCCCCCCCGCCAAATCTCCTTGCAAAATACAGCAGAAATCTCTCCACAAACTGACTGACTTGGTGAGTATTTTATTGTCATCTTTGGTAAATCAAGATTCCAAGGAGAAAACAGGGCATTACAGGTACAGCACTTGAGTGTGATACCCTGCAAGCCTTCCTCAGGTATTTTTCTCTGCAAACTCTCCTCTCCGTACAACAGCCTTGCTGTTGGGCACTGTATTTCAGTAGCTCTAGAGCCATCAAAGACCCCACCAAAACCTGATCGAATTTCTCTGGTTTATGCTCCTTCCACTTCCATCAGCAAAGGGATGTCACGGAGGATGTATGTTCTCACAGCCTGCAAATACTGATTCTTGAGATGAGCGAGAATAATGCCAGATTTGGTATTGAACTATTACGAGGGTGGGTTTTACTTCAGAATTACAACATTGCCTCTTCAATCTATTTCATCGCTCACTGCTGGCAATTTCTTTCAGTATCGGGCAAAGGGAGAGCAATTAATTAAAGCATCTCATCTGACAAAGCCTCAATTTTACCTTCTGGGGGAAAAAAACCCAGATCCAGCATAACTCAGCCTGCACAGATGAGGCTTTTCTAAATCTGAGTTTCGTTCTTTGCAAACAAGCACAATATGCCGTTGCTGTAGATCAGACTGATACTGCTGAAAATATAAACAAACAGAAGACATCACGCCTCAAAATGTGTCATTGGACTGAAAAAAAGAGTATGTTGAAGAGCACTTTCATCTGTTGCCTCCTAAGGCTGCTAGTGACCCATCGTAACTACAGTTGGTTTGGTTCGGAGTTTGCTCACACCACTCCAAGCCTGTCTCTGGACAGACCTGGGCAGACTCTCCAGAGGTCTTTCTTCCAGCTTATGGAGAGGGTGGAGGCTGACCCGTGGTGCTACGTGCAGCCCAGGGGGGGAAGAAGTGGAATCCAGTGTCTCGCTGGGCACCTGTGCTTTATGCTGGGCTGAGGCTGAGCAGCACGAGCTGAATCGCAGCTGTAATGAACATGAGGAAGGGGACCGATGCCAGCTCCTGCCGAGCAATTTACTGAACAAAGCCACGGTAGGTTATTCCCTCTCTTCTCCTTCATGCAGTTCCTTCCATTGTTTTTTTTTTAATATATCATTTGTGATGTGCCCTTCCACAAACCTACAAAGAGGCACTTATGGTTAACTATCAGAGACAGCACGGAATTTTGAGATGAAATGGATTTCTCTCAGTTTAAGTTCATTTTTCTTACCTCAGCCCATTTACACAGATGTACAATGCCTACGGATTTTTGATCGGATCTATTTTGTGAGGTCAAAGTAATCAGTGCCAAAGCCTCTCTCCGGTGCCTGTGGGCTCTCACTTATCCCTTTCCTTTGCTCATCTATGAAACAAGGTCACTTCAGAAGTTCTGCAGGATGGAGGAACCTGCCTAATGCTCACCAGCCTTCCTGTCTTTCTTGTGTACTTTGCTGCGCTTCATCTACGAAATCTGTTCCACGATAAACGCTCTGCAGTCACTAAACTTGAACATCCAGTAAAAACACCTTTCCTCCTCCTTTAGCTGGCTTTAAAAGAGCTGTCCCACGTTAAAAAAGCGTATTGTGGCATGGCCAACCACTGCAGGCAAAATAAACCAGAGCAGAAACTGCAGTACTGCCAGTCAGGTTTAATTACTGAGTGTTTCACAATATCACAGTTTACACCTGGAGGCTTGAACTCTCCCCCTTGGCTTTAAAAGTTTCAGAGATCGGTGACAGAGGATTTATCCATCACTACTATGTGATAAAATCTGAACTGATGACTCTTTACACTTAGCCCGGGCTGAGTACAGCAGATTATCTGAAGTCTCACCCTAGTTTCTTCCACTGCTGCGCTGGGAAGCCCTGGCAAACTCCCAGGCCTTTCATTTCTTTATTTTTTAGCTGAAGAAAACATTGCTAACGCTGTGTAACGTCACGAGGCGTCACTAGATCGTATTTGAAAAGACCACACGAGAGCTTCAGCTGGGTGAGCTCGGGCCGGGGGAAGGTGCTGGTACTCACGAGGGTTGGTGGGTTGCGAATCCATGGGGATCATGAGCTTGGCACGGGTGGCTCTGCGGGCAGCAAGCGAGCGCTCCAGCGTGGACATGCTGCTGCCGACGTCTTCTGTCTCAGGACCTAGCGAAAAATCAAGGCAACAGCTCAGTGGAAAATGCTGTGAGGGGACGTTTCTTTTCACCTTCCAGCAAAAAGATCAACAGAGGTTTTTAGAAGTCAGTTATTTTAACTGATGATTAAATACCTCCACCTCCAAAGAGCTGCACAGATTATTTTAGCTGCTTTTTCTGAAGAAAATTACTGTTTGCATTTCTCTGGAAGAGAACTGAGATATCATGTCGCTTTTTCCCTTTGTCTCTGAAATTACCTTGAAAAGCCCAATCACTTCATAAAAATACAGCATTTTTCTTGTATCTTCCCCCTTATAAACTAATTTTTAAAGTCACGTATCAAGTCCAGAAAAAGGCTGCGTAGATTCAGGTACGTACAAACCTGGCAGCCAAGGACTGGTCTTCGAAATACATCTGAAGGATGAAAACGCCCTTCCTTGTGAGATGCCACGTTTAGGCAAAGGGAATATCCTGGATTTATTTTCCCAGTGTTTAATATAACAGAACCCCAGACTGGTGGGGTGGGAAGGGACCTGCTAGAGCAGGTCCCCAGAGCAGGGTGTCCAAGGTTGAGTCCAGGTGGGGCTGGGATCTCTGCAGAGCGGGAGACTCCACCACCTCTCTGGGCAGCCGGGGCCAGGGCTCTGCCACCCTCACAGCAGAGAAGTGTCTCCTCCTGCTCAGCTGAAACTTCTAGTCCCACCCCCCTGCAGTGAGCAGGGACATCTTCAACTAGAGCAGGGTGCTCAGAGCCCCTAGGAACCACCCAGGAACATCTCTCCCAGCACCCAGAGCAGAGCTGTCAGTTCTTCCATTCCTGGATCTTGCCAGGTTTCACCTCTGGCAGAGACCCCACGTGCTGGTCTAAGGTTGCTAACCAATGACCTCGCTGCTGATGATTCTAATTCCCCCAAATCTGCACAGGAAACCCAGCCAGTTTCTGTCCCTCCTGCCCTTGTTGCTCCTCACCGGGCTGTGGGGTGCTCTTGTTGCCCAGCTGCGTTTCTGACTGGCTGTGGCTGACGGGGGTGATGTCCTGGCAGCTCTGCATCGGTGAATCCCTTCCTGCGGGGTCCGAGCTTGTTGGCTTCTCGATGTTCTTCATTTCCATCTCCTCGTGGTGTATCCACAGATCCGGGGGTCTCAGGTCCTTCTGGCTGCCCTTCCTCTTCCCGGCGCTGTGGGTTGCACGTTTCCTGCAGCAAAGAAGATCAAAACTGTCATGTACAAACATTTTCTCCCTTTCAAAAGACCCAAAGAGTGATGCTTCCTCATCAGTGTCTTTCTAAGGAACCCCTCTGTTGTGTCCTTCAAAGGACAGCGGTTATCTCGGTGTGGTCTTATGCTTCCTGGAGTTTGCTCCAGAGGATGGCTCTGGGGCTCAGCAAGGAGGGTCATTTTTTGCACCAGCTGATGTAGAAATTGAAGGAAAAAACACCTTTCCTGGCAGAGAAGGGAAGTGGCCAGTTTCCTCCCAGGAAGAGCACAGTGTCTAATTTTCAGCCATAAACTCATCAGAAATTGTAACAATTTAAATTAACTCTGAAGGAACAGCTTTTCTGGCTTATTGTTGGGGGTTTTTTGCTCAATAATCCCCAAGTACCCTTACCCCCGCTTCTTCCTTCGTACATCTCAAAGCACGCTGTGAAAGCAAAGTCCCAAGTGGAAAAGTAGAAATCCTTGTGACATACAAAAAGCTGCAGGCAAATATTTTCACATTCCTGTGTGCTTTAAGGCAAAAAAAAAAAAGGGAAAGCTCAACTTCCAGGGGCCCGAGTCACTTGTTACCCCCATCACATGCTCACCCCAAAAGGCACTTGGGCACCTCCTGATGGGAAGGCTGGTTCCTGGTCTAGAAAGCAAGGATGCGCGTCACAACTACGTGCTTCTCCAAACATTTTGCTTTCGAGGGAAGGAACAAACACATCCTGTAATTTCAAGCGTTGCCGAGGGCACAGCCCCAGAGCTCATGGCAACACATTTTACTTCAGCAGAAATAAATACGCCAGTCCTCAAGCTGCCACCCTTAAAGGCAGAAATTGTTGGAGGTCCTTTGACTGGCTGATCCCCCAAAAGCCCTTCAAAGGTCAAAAGCTTAATTTTAAATTGTGATCTGGCAAACCAGCGGTGGAGGCGAGGCAGGGGTTGGGCAGAGCCCACCAGAAGTCAGAGCGTTGGCTTCTGGTCGTAATTACTTCCTCTGCTTAGTCGGTCACCTGCTAATTGCCAAAACTTGATTTTAGATTACAGCATTTCAAAGAACAGGAGTAAAAGATTTCAATGAGCGGGAGTAAAGACAGTTCTTTAATACAGACCCTAGGGCCATCCCGATTAACACCACAAGAATAATGACGAGCATGTTCATTACTGTATGACCTGCCTGGTGCTACAGAGTAAAGTCATTCTTTCTGTCTCCTTCAAAAATAATTTTGGTTCTAAACAAGGAATTACTTTCTTCACTTTGGGATGCAGCAGCTTTTTTGTCACTTTTGATTGAAAATAATTCATTTCTCCAGGCTTGAGCTAAGCAAGAGAAATTCCAGCCCCAAAGTAATTTCATACACAGCTCAAAACAGGGGGACGTAATGGATGTGTCATTCCACCCATAACTACAAAACCGCCACCGCAACAGTAGCACTTCAAAATACATGCAACCGTCCAGCGTGGTTTGCGTCAGGTTTTCTCACAAATCACTGATGTTCCGACAGCCCCTGAGCAGCAAATTGAATCAGAGGCAGCAAAAAGATCATCAGGAACAAATGAGAATGAACCCTCCCCTGGAACGTTTTGTTTATGCAACGCAGGAACTGAGGTTCAGCTCCAGAAAACGCATCTCCCCTCGATTTCAGGAGGAGGCAGGATCTGTGTTGCACCAGACAAGCCTGTTCTCTCTAGAGGAGACAGTCACGAAAGCTTCGACACCAGCTTCCAGCCCCAGCTGCAGCCATGACGTGTCAGAAGTTCATGCTGAGATTTACGGTGGGGTTCAAATCCAGCCCGTCACCCGGTTTACAGCTGGAGCGGGGACTGGGAAGACAAGGAGTTGGGCATTCAAAAAGTCAGCTCAGATGGCAGTGTTTCTGCTGTTCAATTATTCTGCCACAGCAAACGCATCCAGCTCGCACACCAGAATGATGGGTGGTTTCTCCTAAGGACAGATATAAATCCAGAGTTCAGCGCTGCCCTTCGAATCCGTATTAGGGCCACGCTGTTTTGAGGAATGATGGCAGAACTTAAGCTGTTCCGTCAAAATAAATGAACTCTCTGGAGAGGAAGCTCTTTCTCGTTGATTATTTCTGTATTTCCCAACACAACACCTCCTGGGCAGCGACTCCAGCCGTTACGGAGCACATCCACAGAGCTGCTATCAACACACACACGCCACGTAGGCTAATTGTTCAAATACTCCAGAGTGAGATTACTCCTCATCGCCTTCACTTTACAGTTACATCACCCCAGAGAAAAGAGTGCAGGTTATAACAGCTCAGCTTGTTGGGTTTTTTTTTTTGACAAAGCCTGAAGATCTCCAAAATAAACTGTTCTCCTGGGCAAAAAAATATCGTGCTTGTAAAAAAACCAACCCATGAGTAACCACCCAGTCCTGGTCCGATGGATGTCTTTTCTCCTGGAGCAGAGACAAGTTAGGAACGAGGACACCAAAGCAACAGCCCCACAGGACATAACCACCTCCCGCACGCCCCCTGCACCTTCTGCACTGCTCTTTGTGAAGCACTACCAGCCACCCCGAAAAGCTGAAACCACTACCTGTCTCTCCCGCCAGCTTACTTCACGGTCCTCTCCCCTGTTGTAAGCTCCAGCCTCACGCCACCCGCGCAAAAGATGGGGCGGAGGCCACAGCTAACGAGCTCCTCCAGCCTGGAGGTCCTGCAGAAAACCAGGAGCAGCTCCAGGGAACGCAGTGGTGAAACATGAAGGCTCTTTAGCGGCTCGTTCCCCATTAGTTTGATCACGCCTCGGTTAATGCCCCCCCAGAGTCTTCCCAACTCTATACCAACACAGCCCCACTACTGATCACAGACTTCAAATAGTCTGAGCTTATGTTTTTGCAGCCTCTTTTCACACCACTCCCCCACCCAGCGTACTAATTGATTGGGCACTTGTCCAAGATGATGCGTCATTTCTAACGGCTTAAACAGGCACTAGTTACCTACACGGCTTGGACTAGATAGAACCACAGACTGGTGTGGGTTAGAAAAGACCTTCAAAGATCATCCAGTCCAACCTGCAGGGAGCAGGGACATCAGCAGCAACCTGAC
>NW_010428375.1:37905-43779 GCF_000710305.1 Buceros rhinoceros silvestris | reverse complement strand
ACATCAGCAGCACCCGTCCCTGCCATGGGGCTGCTCCCACCTCTTGGGGCAGCCTGGGCCAGGGGCTCACCACCCTCACTGGAAACAATGTCTTCCTTATGTCCAAACTAAAGCTCTCCTCTTTCAGTTTTAAAGTGTTACCCCTCGTCCTGTTGCAACAGCTCCTGATTAAAGGACTATCCCCATCTTCCTTATGAGCCCCCTCTAAGAATTGCAAGGAAGGCCACAATAAGGTCCCCCCGGAACCTTCTCCTGGCTGAACAACCCCAAGGTTCTCAGCCTGTCCTCAGAGCAGAGGGGCTACAGCCCTCTGACCGTGTTTGTGGTCCTCATGTCCACCTCCACTTGTTCTCCCCTGGTAGCCATAACCTCGTGTTACCTCCACAGGCTAATTGTTCTGGCATGTAATAAATCCTGGTTCTGCCTTCAGATCTCAAAATGCTGGTGGAAGAAGCCTGTCCTGCAGTTCGTGCGGATGCTGCATAAAGTGGTATTTTCCCTTATCTTAAGATTCGACTGGGATTCCTCTTCCCGAAGCTTAAGCTCTGAACTGGACCAAGAGCGCACTGAAGGACAGAGCTGATGGGTGGCCCCATCATCCGTCCTCCTGGCACCCATCAGCAGACGGCGAGCATCTCATCCTGCGGAAGCTGTAATTACGGCGGGGGATGAATCTCCATTACCGCGGGAGCCGTGCGTTCCCCTTACGCACATCTGGGAAAGTTATTGCACCGAATCTCTACTGGCGTTGTTCTCCCCTATTTCTCACCGGCATCAAATTGTCACTGGTTGTGTACCGCTAATATGTCACTCTTCCTTCTGCTCTATATAACATGCTTCATTGCGCTTTGTTCAGCCAAGCTTTAATTAGCTTAAGAAATACGACTTTCCTTCACCGAAGGCTTACAGGGGATTATCCCATCACCTGCCCGGTTTTGCTCTGGGGAAGGACACATGCATCATCCACCCGAGACGTGGCCTTTCCCCTCCCTGCAGTCCTGATCAGCAGTTCATCGGTGCCTTTAAACAAAGAACCAGCTGCCAATAAAAGCCTGAGAGCAAACTCTCTGTGGCACACTGTGCATCTCTCCGGGCGGCTCTCCGGTCGTTCCCACCACACCCTCTGCTCTGAGGAAATGCCAGATTTTCCCTGTTGTGTTAAATTTATGATCTGTTGTTTAATTTTTATTGCCCCATTTTTGCGCCGGAGCAGAAACAGTTTCTTTAGGGCAGTCTGTGTGAGCTTCACACGCCCATAGGACAGACATCTAGAACATAAAGGGCAAACGCAAATCCACCAGCTTCACCCGTCTTAAATCACTGCACAGCAATAAGCACCTTCCGATGGCAAAGTCTTCCCGTGTCTGAGGGTAAGTGGAACGATTCCTCCCCATTGGCTACAGGGGAGGTCGAGGTTGATTAATTCAAACTGAATTCAAACCAATCTATTTGCTTCTCTCTCTCGTAATTTTGGTTTCCCTGTTAGAAACTCAAGAGAGCTTTAGCCTTGAGTCACCAAACTGCTCAACAGAACAATTTCATCGGAACATAGAACCACAGAGTGGTTTGGGTTTGGAAGGGACCTTCCGAGCTCCTCCAGCCCACCCCCCTGCAGGGAGCAGGGACATCTGCCCCCAGAGCAGGGGGCTCAGAGCCCCAAGGGCCAACCTGACCTGCCATGGGGCCAGCCATGGGGCTGCTGCCACCTCTCGGGGCAGCCTGGGCCAGGGGCTCCCCACCCCCAGGGTAATAAAATTTCTCCCTCTCTCTGGTCTGTGTCTCCCTCCTTTAGTTTAACCCATCAGCCCTTGTCCTGCACAACAGGTGCAAAGGTCCTGCCCCTTCCCATTGCTTTCAGACGATGGCCTGATTTTCAGGGGCTAGGACTTATTACAAAACCTGACCCCCAAACATCCACCTTTAGCGAAAGCACTTGCCCAGGTGACCGTAAACCCCTCCAAGCTGCCCCTCCCCATTTCCGACCAGCCCCAAGCTGACTGCAGCCATCCCGGGACCCTCTGCTTCCCCTCGTTCACCCTGTTTTAAGCATCGGTGCAAAGTGACGCAATAACGCCTGGCCTGGGCAAACATGTATCATGCTTGTGGGTGAACTACGACTAACCTTCCCTTTCTCGTGTCCAGCCTCTGTGACAGGGCAGTAACACAACGCATTAATAGTAAAGTAATAGCATATTAGTTTTCAACGCGTTAAACGCAGCTCTGTTTCAACCTCCACTTCCAATCTCTCATAAAAACCCCGTGCTTTATGCCTTGCCCTTTCACAGCCTTACAGAGGCACCCTCAAGATTTTCTTCCTCATCATTTTCTATAGGCTGGTGTTGGTTTTTTTTCAGGTATGTGAGAATTACCTGGAGAAACAGCTGTGGATGCTTTTACTGGAAGACTGTAGAGACAGACTGTCTGGAGAGGATAATGTCCTCCCAAAGGTGAGCGAGCGAGCAGCACTGTCTGTGTTTCTCAGCTCTGCAGAGTCAGAAAGTCTGACAGCATCACCAGGCACAGACAACTACTACTTTTTTTTCCTTTAAATCAATAGAATTGATTCCTTCCCATGCCTGAATTACACTCGGCGATATAAACCAGGGAGCTGGCCATGGCAGAACGATTTTTCAAGGCTCGCCACGTCAGGGGCACTTATCCTTTGTGGTTTGCTCTGCAGCCTGGGAGACAAGAAATGTCCTCCACATTTTGGAGTGACACCTCCAAAATCAAAAGATCGAGCCCCAAAATGCACTTCAGCCCCAGAACCCCCCTCTACACCATGTGAATGTTATCGTTCATATCTATTTGAAGCTGAGCATCACTGCCTTTCCCTTCCATCTTATGATTTCATGGAATCACAGGATCACAGACTGGTTTGCATGGGGAGGGACCCTTAGAGCCCACCCAGCCCGACCCCCTGCAGGGAGCAGGGACATCTGCCCCCAGAGCAGGGGGCTCAGAGCCCCAAGGGCCACCCTGACCTGCCATGGGGCCAATGGGGAGGGACCCTTAGAGCCCACCCAGCCCGACCCCCTGCAGGGAGCAGGGACATCTGCCCCCAGAGCAGGGGGCTCAGAGCCCCAAGGGCCAACCTGACCTGCCATGGGGCCAGCGATGGGGCTGCTCCCACCTCTCTGAACCTTTGAGAATTTGGATTTGAGAACATACTTCCTCTGCTGCGCTGAGGAGCGCCTGGTGCAGATGACGGCCACCACCGCCACCACCACCACGGTGATGACGCCGACAGTGACGACGATGATGACGAGGAGGTTGCTGTTCTTCTGGGGCGTGGCGCTGCCGTGGGGTGGGTGCATCTGCCCGATGGGAGGCTCTGAAGAAAAAGAAAACGAGGGGATGGTTAGTGCTGGATTTGTTCCCCTCCCTCTCTAGGAGTCACCCGTAAACCAGAACACATCAAGCCTGCCAGGCGGCCTGAATTCCTCTGAAAAAGCAGCAAGAGGGTGCAGAAGGGTGACATAAAGCGCTGAAATTTATGTCTTGCTGCATTTCAGGGTCAGAGCAAACAGGAAGATGTTTAAGTAGTAACGACTTTGCATTTTCTGGGTGTTAATAACCCGGTGTTGGGAGTCAATAACTCTCAGCTCGGTTTTGCTATTATCAGCTGAAAATGGAAATACAGGGACTATGGATTTTTTCTTTATGGCCCATATAGACTTTCTCGCTCTTTACAGGCAAATGCTTACCTCATGTATGGGCCACCCTGACGCCTGCTCCATCTGTCAGTGCTGCCTTCCCCCCCGTCAGTCTCAGGTCACGTCCTCTTTTGTTTAGTGCTGTGCTGACCAGATCCCCACGCAGCACTCGCCCAGGTTAAGGCTCTATCTGCTGAAGCGATGAGCTCTTAGCTTCAATGAGCAGCCAGACCGGGACGGAAAATCACATCATTTCTGGTGTCAAACTGACTCCAAGCACCGGTCCCTTGCTTTGGACGGTGTTTTCCCCATGGCACTGCGAACGGCGCAGTTTATTTTTCTATTATCTGGTTGGATAATGCCTCTGTTTACACAGCATTGGGCCATACGTTACGGTCCCCTGCCCAAAACAGCGAGTAACCCTTTTGCCCTGTCTGCTATGACAATCTTATCGACATCCTACAGGATTACAATCTCACGAGCCCCAAACTGTCTTTCCACTGAAGCTCAGAGAAAAACTAAGTATTTGATGCAATGGGATGCAAAAGGAAGAGCACATCCAAGATAGCTCAAGAAAAGTAACTTGAGAGTCATCATCCCCGCATCCTCCCTCCTCTAACCTAAACAATACTTGTGACTACAAAGAAAATACTTTTCTTTCCTGTCCCTACCCTTTACTGCGGGCCCTGGAAGCTCGACTTCCTTCTCAAAAGTCACTTTTCCTGCATTTATGATGAACTACTACGAAGAGCAGGAGAAACGCCTAAAACAGTGGCGTGTTGGCTGCAGAAAGCTTAAACTGAAATATAAAAATAAAAAATGCATTTTAGAATTCTTTTTACGCTCTTATTTTTTTAAAAGCATTCCCATGGCCCGAGATACATCTAAAATTTCTCTTGTGATGGGATGACCATTCTCAGCATCAAGCCTTTGGGAGCACAGAGCCAACAGCCAAGATGCCCCTTCCCTCTTCGTTGGCAAACGTGACCTGTGGGCATGCTGGGTGGCTCTTGGGCCACCAAGCCATGAGCCAGAGGAACGAGAGAGCAGTAAAGAGGAGAAAAGGAGGAGGTTATCGTCAAAATAGCACTTGATTACGGAGCGTGGTGGGACAGAGCCTGCATTTACCGTTCAGACTGCTCCTGTCAATCAGGTTGGTGTCCACCGGCCAGAAGGAGCCATCCCCGTGACGACCTGTTGGCAGGAAAAAACGCATCAGACACGGCGTGACAGGTAAACCAGTGAAGTCAGCTGTGCTGCTTGAGACAGCGTCTGGCTGACAACATCTAACCAGTGAAACAGCGGGGGAAGAGTCATCCCATATGTGCTGTCATCAGAGCAGGCTTGGGAAAGCCAGCTGAGCGTCAGCCCTTTGAGCAGCTCGCCTTGTTCTGCTGGGTTTTTTTCCCCTCCTCCAGATGTGCCCATCAGAATGACAAACTAAGGTGTGATGACAGCATCTGCCTGTGCCCCCTCGACGGCTGACGGGAATAATTCAGGCAGCTGCTTCCGTACCGAAGTGGCTGGGACTGCGGTGGAGGGACGGTGCTGTGCGGAAAACGGTGGGCACGTTCTCCGCCTGCCAGGTGGCTGCTCACCACTATTACGCTGTCTGGAATTTATTTTCCCACTTGTGGAAACACAACTTCTCAACTGCTTGGTTTTCACAAAAGCATCACCTCTTTTCTACCCCGATGTAAAATAAAAAAAAGAAAAAAGGTGGTTTATGATTATTATTCCAAAAATGTTTTGGCTGGTGAGGCAGCATTTGCACTTCAAAAAGAGAAATTTGAGGTGTTCAGCTTTCCCCCTCCTTTATTTTCTCCCATTTCTCAGCTTTGGGCTGAACAGCTGTGGAGGTATGTCCACGTTTCTGCCAAGCCCAGCACCTTGGCTTCCTCAGGTCCAACAGAAGGAGGATCGCAAAGGCTGGTGAAGTCCTACCAAGCTCCTCTCTGACTCTACCATTGTGGGATTGAACAGTCAAAGTCCACGGCAGAAGTGGTTTGGGGTGAAAGCTGCTCTTCTAGCAAACACCAAGCTCATGTCACACCCTGCTCTTGGTATGGGCCATCTCTTTCCTCCAAGGTTAATTATTTTCCCATTTAAGTCGAATGAACCTCCCCGGGTGGCCCAGCCGCCCATGCTGCAGCAGTGCTCTGCTGGGACCGTGGCTCGGGGAAAAGGCACCTTCCCCTGCCACCGGCAGAGGCTGGGG
>NW_010428375.1:37246-37827 GCF_000710305.1 Buceros rhinoceros silvestris | reverse complement strand
CACCTTCCCCTGCCACGGGCAGAGGCTGCTGGAGCCCCACAGCAGCACCAACTCCACGAGACCTTGGGCACTAGCGTTTTGGGTTTGTTGTCCCTGAGGTCAGACAAATAGCACCGGGGGGTGGGTTCTGGTTGGGGAGGGGATTATGCACAAATTCTGAAAAGTTAGTGCAGGACAGGTAACTTCTACATCCACCAACCACCGTCTACGTCAGGTCTCGTGGTAGATGAGCAAAAAAGCCCCATTTTCGCAGTGTCCTGCAGTTGTTTGCTGCTGCCGGGTGCTGTTAAACAACTGCCACGCTGCTCTCTGGAGGTACTTTTGGATTTCTGCGGATTGCAGAGAAATCCACGTGCATAACTTTATCTACAATTGGGAAGTCTTTCATGATGAATGGCCCTAAATAAATGGAAGGTGATTATCATCAGAAGAGAATTCAATGTAATCATCTTTTCAATCAGCATAATTGCACAGCTACAACAGCTCCAGCCCAAGAAAGCCAGGTTGCAAACTGTTTAGCTGTAAAAGCAGACAAAATAGAGATAAATGAGCGTGTGGTAATTCTGTTTACCGAGACGACG
>NW_010428375.1:32959-37116 GCF_000710305.1 Buceros rhinoceros silvestris | reverse complement strand
CTCTGAAGCAGCCCTGTTCATCGTGCGAGCCCGTCGTGACACCAGGGGTATATTGTGCTTCAGAAACTGGGTATCCCCGCAGGAGATGGCTAAATGTTATTAATTTTAATGTTTTTATGCGCAGCCCACACTGAAACACCGTAGCAGGAGCCTAACGCGCAGGCAAATTTAGTCAGGGCATCAGAGGTGGAAAAACCTCACCCTGCCTGAGTGACTTCGCCATTTAAGTCCTTTATGAATGGAAGTAAAAGCACTTTTCAAGGCATTAGACATGACTTTTTCCTTCTAAAAGTATTTGTGCAATCAGCTGCCCATTTCATTGCTGGCTCTAAGGAAGGGCTTAAGCCCTGAAGGATAAGATAAGAGAAGGGAACTTCAGATCCGTGACTGAACCTGCTTATCTTGGATGGGGAAAGCTGCTTTTTGGAGGTTCCCACCTCTCTCCATTCATCACACAGTCACACCTCGAGATGTACAACAAACAGCAGCTTTCATCGCCGAGGTTCTGCATCCATTGGCATTTAAACAAGTCAGAGCCTGAGGACTTGTGCCTCCTTCCCATCTATGGTCAGCACCTGAGAATGAAGGAGACGCCCCTGTTGTCCTGGTGTCAGCAAGTCAACTGGTCACCTTCTCGGAAAGATGCTGGGGCTTGGAGCAAGATCAGGGGAACAGATACCACACCAGCTGCTGACCTCCTACTCCTTTTTCAAGTGTGTGCAGAGGTAGTTGTCTCAAATACATATCCACGTGGCAGGAACCGCAGCCAACATGCAGGAATAACCCTTCTGAAAATTTCAGGCACGTCTTCTGAGATGTTTTCCATTTTTTGGACCTGAAGAAAGAATTCTATTCCTGCTTGGTAAACACACCAAGACAACAGAGTGTAACAGGCTGGTTTTTTTCCCCAGAAGGAGTTATTCTGATAAGCAGGATACTTTCTATTCCTCTTCTCTCTAGCAAAGAGCGTTACAGACCACTGAGTTATTTGTTCAGGAAGCAGCTCTTTGAAAAAGATCTGAACTGCTCGTCCTTTCACTGCTGCCACGCTCGGTGTTTGCAAAATAGCTTCAGAACCAAAAGCCTGAGGCCATCAAAAGCTTTAACAGTAAAAAAAAAAAGAGTCAAACTTGATGCCTTCTGAAGCCCCAGTATGAGATGACCTGACTGGTTTGGGGCTGATAACAGGCTGCAGACGTACCAGCAGGAAGGGCACAGGCAGAAAAACGAGGACAGGAAGGTTTCCCATGGGCAAACAGCAACACGCCCGCAACAATCCAACATGGCAAAGGTTGAACTGCAGACAGCCAAGGTCCAGCATGACCAGACTGTGCTTCAAAGCCTCTTGCTCTGAAAGCTGAAGCGAGTGGTGCACTGTAAACTCACAAGGTGCATAGCACCGAGGTGCAAAATGGAGCCAGGTCGCCAGGGTTCACCCCCTGTTCGAGAGGGCCAAGTCCCCCAGCGTCACTCAGAAACCCTTCCACGTGCCTCCGGACTGGACACAGAACCATGGGACCACTGTTGGCCTCAGCATTTGGAAATAAAACTGGGGGTGTCTGTGGTGGAGGATCTTCTCCATGTTGTCGTGGGTATGGTCACTGGCCCTGCTCCACGCGTGGGAAGAGGAGAGCTCCCACTGCCCCCCCATGCCAGCAGGGGTTACAGCTGAACTTGCAAATATCCAGTTTATCGCCAAAATACAGGCTAAAGAGTTTAATACTGTTTTATCAAATGAAAACGGGGGCAAGATAAACCACAACGAAGCAATCTCTTCTTTGCCCACTTTGCCTCTCTGTGTTTCTGATGAACATCATACATAAATAAGAGTTTTTAAGACTCCAAGAAGCCTCCTGAGCAGCCCACCTGGAAGCAGCTGTCCCACAGACACAAGGTTTGGGAAGCAAATTCCCTCCCGAGCACCGGAAACTGTAATTTTAGTCTTAGTTCTATATTACCATTTTCAATACCTTCGCCTGTGCCCTGTCCTACCAGTTGTGCACACGCAAAATAAAAACCCGAAGATGCTGACACACTTAAGGGCTCGAGGGCTCTCTCAGGAAATGTGTGATTTGATTCTCTGGATGCCGACACTCTTCTTTTTGCCCTTTGGGTACCAGCGTTTGCACCCTGGAGCATTATTTCCTTTTCATCAAGGGGATTTCTCATTCGCAGTCAGACGGCTGCGGGCCAAAAGTTTCACAGGGCGGGACAGGACGGGCTCAACTCTGTCCAGCACTCACGAGTGAGAATGAAGTCATGGAGGTGAGCTATCTCCTGCCTCCTTCCTCCTGCCAGGGGTAGCCCCCTCTTGCAGCAGCTGCTCTCCGCTCTCCCAAGGAGCTGCAGCAACAGGGACCACATTTCCCTGACCCAAGAAACCTTTGAAGTCTCCTTCTCCTCTTTGACCCCTACGGATGGCAGAGTTGTACCATCCCTTCTAGCAGACCCCATATCCAGGACCTTCAAAGCTCCATCTCCTCATGCCCTCAGGGTCTCTCTGCACAAACCCCATCACCTGTCCCACACCCTCCAGCAGTGCCTTGCTGCCACATTAAGTTAATTTTGCTTCCCGAACCCGGGAACCACGAGCTGGCATTAGGGACAGATGACCTACCCGCGTTGATTCACGTCACTCAATAACACTCGCACTGGTGGCAGCGATGGCCCCAAGGGCCTTGGCCAAAGCAGAGTAATTTAAAAGGCCCCCACTGACTTCAGCCGGCAGCAGTTCAGGATGATTAAAGAATGAGCTTTGATGATTTATAAAACAAATGAGCTTTTAGAAGCTCTGTCTTAACGTGGCGCTGGGCGTACAGCCGCGTTGGGCGAACGCGTCCTCAGCCAGGTTGCCGAAAGATCAAGGAAACACTAGTGAAGGCTCAAGCTTTGTCTTATCAGAAATTGTCACCGAGGTCACGTCAAAATGGAAACCGAATTCAGATATCAAGAGAAGCCTGTGGAAGGTACACAGGGCTGCAAAGTTTTCCTCCTTACATACTTCACAGGGAGCAAACCCAGCTTTTCCTTTTATAATTGGTCCATTTTGACTTCTTCCGTACGCT
Source organism: Buceros rhinoceros silvestris (assembly GCF_000710305.1). Taxonomy (NCBI): domain Eukaryota; kingdom Metazoa; phylum Chordata; class Aves; order Bucerotiformes; family Bucerotidae; genus Buceros; species Buceros rhinoceros. The sequence goes on along the minus strand of NW_010428375.1, from coordinate 34,051 downwards.
GGAATCAGAGGGGGAACGTCCAAAACGGGCTGAGCGCGGGTGCTCCGGGTCGATGTAGAACCTATGAAAGGGCCTAGAGTTGACTCTGATCTCAACAACGCTTTCTCGTCTTCTGTTGTAGCTTAACTGCACTCCCTAGAGATGCAGCTGGTGAGACAAGCCTGGGTTCACACCCCACTTTGCCTTTTAAACTGGTGGGAAGTGAGAGTTCAACGCCAAAGAAACCTCCCAAGACCAAGCCTGAGTTTCCCAAATGTCATCGTGAACGTTGCCTTGGGCAGGTGTCACACGCATGTACAAAGCTCTAGCTGCAAACTTCGGAATAAATAAGTCTAAGGTAAAAAAAAAAAAGGAAAATTATCTCAGCAGCAAATTCACAAGTATTTGAAGGGAGGGAGGAGCGAGGGGCTGGGACGGATCAGCCACATCTCATGTTTGGACACCGCCATGCTAATGCCTTGAAAAGTTGACTCAACTTTGCTGTTCTTAAACAGGAGCTGCTGGTTTGAGAGAAAAGATGATTTACGATTTCTCACCGTGAGGCTTTTGAACTTTAATCGATAACCCAGGAAAAGGTGCGAGAGGAGCCTGGAAATTATGCTGAGCTTAATTATACTTAATGTGAATTATTCAGAAGTGCAGCAGAGAGCCTAAAAATTTATTTCATACAAAGAAGCTTGACGTTTTAATTGGTCCTTCAGAGAAGAGACAAAACAATTTCCTCTCCCGAAAATTTACATCTTCCCCATCAAACAGCAGCCTCAGCTGAGCAGAACTTCATTAACAAGATTAATTATTGCGCCTGTGTCTGCCTCGTCAGGTGGGTGGCCCAGGTGAAGAGCGTGGCCCCCCTCCCCAGCGCAGCCCCGAGGCTCTGGCAGAAACGGCGACAGATTGAGGGCACCGTACCTTGGTCATTAGCCATTTTGTCAGGGTGTTCGACTGCAAGAAAGAGACAACGTCATTAGAGGCTGACAGCTCCTCGCGGGCGAGCCGACGCGTCACGTCAACCACCGCGTTAAGCGGGGCTGCCTGCCCGCGCCCGCGGCGGCTGGGGGGGGCGGGGGGGCAGGGTGAGGTTTACCGCTGCCT
>NW_010428375.1:32364-32803 GCF_000710305.1 Buceros rhinoceros silvestris | reverse complement strand
CCTGGAGAACTGAGAGGACAAACACAGAATCACAGAAACACAGGAGATCTCGAGTTGGAAGGGCCATCGAGTTGAACTCCCTGCGCCTCGCAGGGCTGTCTTGAAACTAAACCACCCAGCTAAAAGCATCGTCCAGACGCTCCTGGAACTCCAGACAGAGGCTGAACCATGCCTTAAGCAGGTCTTCTCACCAAGGTCTTCCGAACGTGAAACCTTTGCAGCACCCCAGACTGGGGGGGTTGGCAGGGACCTCTGGGCACCACCCAGTCCAACCCCCTGCTAGAGCAGGTCACCAGAGCGGGTTTTCCAAGTGGGTTTGGGTTCTCTTCAGAGCAGGAGACTCCACCACCTCTCTGGGCAGCCAGGGCCAGGGCTCCTCTCCCTCACAGCAGAGAAGTGTCTCCTCCTGCTCAGCTGGAACTTCCCGGGTTCCAGTTTA
>NW_010428375.1:31166-32286 GCF_000710305.1 Buceros rhinoceros silvestris | reverse complement strand
TGCTAGAGCAGGGTGCCCAGGATGGCGTCCAGGTGGGGTTGGGAACTCCACAGCCTCTCTGGGCAGCCTGGGTCAGGGCTCCCCACCCTCACAGCAAAGAACTTCCTCCTCATGCAGAATTTTTTCACTCTCTTGTTCTTTTTTAGAGAGAGAGACACTCCTCCTTCAAATAATTACAGCCAAATCACCTATGAGTTGAAAGCTCAGTCTGACTTACACCATCACTCTTCCAGCTTTTTACAAAGGGGTTTTAAACTATTTACATGTTTTTGCATAATAACCACAGAAGCGAGCGGGATCTGAAGTGCACAGACAAGGCTGCAGAACTCACTGGATGTATTAAAAGCTCTCCCGCGCAGCTACAACTTCTGACTATTTATGATACGGCTGAGGGAATTAAACTTCCCAGCTCCCATCGTAGCGCATTAACCAGTTCTCCGCTTCATAAATTATGCAGCAATCTTAAGTACGGGAAATTGGGGGAAAAAGAAGTGCTTTGGCACTAGAATCTGGAAGTCAAATAACCGTGGCCTGCAGGTGCAGAGCATGCTGCTCCCCTGGCTGCTAAAAGCATGACAAAGCCTCCTTGAGATCATGGCAGCGTGCTAGGAACAACTGGGGGTCCTGGACCAGCGGGATTTTACACGTATAGACACATCTATGAGCTCCACGTCCGGGGCAGAGGGCCAACAGCTCCCCTGATGACACCTAAACCCTCGGGTAATTTTTTTTGACCCTCTCAGATGTCTTCCCATGGATGCAGAGAAGAAAGGGGTATGTGGAGAACATTGCCTCAAACTTTCTAAAAATCGGGGAGGCTGCGCTTCCCCGCTGAGCCATACCCAGGTTATCTCACTTCCTTTAGGACAAACAGATTCACAAAAACACGGCTCCTGGCTCACAGCTCAACTCCTCCGCCCAAGGGCTGATGTCACTTAGCTGCTCTGCCCTGGCCTTGCTCGCGTTTGCCGCCTTCTCCAGGGGATGGAGGACTCATCGAATAGTTTGGGTTGAACGGACCTTCCAAGCTCATCCAGCCCAACTCCTGCAGGGAGCAGGGACATCTTTAAACCCCGGACACCTCCAGTGCCATGCAGTGCTGCAGCTGGCGGGGGGGGGT
>NW_010428375.1:24497-30962 GCF_000710305.1 Buceros rhinoceros silvestris | reverse complement strand
GCTGAGGCAGCATTAGAGGGCACTGCAGGGCTAGAAATGCTGCCCCACAGCATCCCTGCTGGAAAAGGGGGGTCACGGGGGAAGCTGGCCCCCCCGGCAATTTCAGGGCTCTTCTAGAACTGGTACAGCGGCCACTTTTCATCCGGCGAGCTGCAGAAAGGCCATGAGCAGCTCTTGCTGCTGGGAGACGCGAGTGTTGTGAAGCTCAGCCCGTGACCTCTTCCTCCCTCTCCCCTCCCTTTCAAACCACACCTGATCCGCTGGTTTAGGCCGGTGCATTAACAGGCAACTGTTCCCCAGGTTATGATGATTGGTGGATTTGTGTGACCCTGAGAAGCAGATTACTACTCTCTCCTATTCTTTACTTTATTAATTAGGTCTGACTGGCAATGCTGGCTGATACCCGGAACAGGCTGAGCAGAAGAAACCACGAGCACCTTTAGGAAGTGCAGTTCTGAGACCTGCTTGTTTCTGTAATAGATGAAAAAAAAAAAAAGGACAAACCACTGAAAAGTTATTTAAAAGATCGAGGAAACCCTCCTGCCCATCTCTGTCACCGGTTCGTTCCTTCACCCTTTAGTCATCACGTTTCATTGGGCAGTTGCACGGGAATTTCAGACTGTTTATTTACTTCTGCAGCTTAATACATTTCTGAAAATTTATAGGCTGTAAAAGTAATGTCGCGTCGAGAGCTGGAATTGAACGGCAGGGGAAACGTGTGACAACACACTGCCAGAGGCTGCAGCAGGCTGTTTGGGCACCCTCTGCCTCTCTTCCATGAGCACAAATGCCTAAATCTGCACGTAATAGTCACTGGCGCCAGCCAGACTCAGTGAGGAGTAAGAAAAACCGTAGTAACCTCCTCCAATTTTGGCCCAAATTACACAAGAAAAAGAAGAGGTGGGATGTTTCATCACATTTTATGGTCCCTAAGAATGTGTGGGTCAGATTCTTCATGTTTTTAGGGATAAATCTAACCAGCCAGAGCATAAAAAGCAGATCCTCAACCAAGGGAAACTGTCGTAGCCTGATGGGAACTCCCAGCGTAACAGCAATTTATGTACGCGAAGGATTTGCCTGTTTGCCTCTGTATTACCATCGGCAGAGCTGAGGTGGAAGAATATAAACTCATTGCTCCGTGGAGGTGTTATTTACCACTAAACATCCCTCTTTCTCACAGATCACTACGTTTTCATTAGCAAAGTCCCTACAAATACATCGCAATTACACCACGAGTAACGGCTCGGTTTCCTTGGAGGAGCTTTACGTGCTGTAACGCATGAAAAGCAACGGTGGGTGACTTAGCGGGTCTGGGATGCTTGTGCAGCTCCTCGTGATTTAAAACCTCCTCTGATCAGGACGCCGGTTGCCGTCAGCGCACACATTACCATATGGCACGGCTGCGTCTTCGGTTAATAATTATTAAGGGCCGGGAAACAGCATTTCTGCATAATTCAGACCGCGCTCAAGACTTCAGAAAGTCTTTTCACCTCAAGTGCAGGGATAGATTTGTCAAAAAAAGGGTTGACTAGGATTGAACATGACATATTTAGGGTGGGTATCATAAAGTATTCATGGCAGGGTATTAGACGTGGTCCTTGTAGGCTATTACAAGATGTAACAAATGTATAAATTCATCTTTTTGCGATCTGTTGATGCTGTCTGATCCAGAATTCATTTCCCAAATGAGTTTTATGGTATTTTTGGGTAAACATTATCAAATGGCTCCTATCAAGTGCATTAATCTTTTGCTTTAGTCGGATATCTGTGCCTCTATCTCTTCATAGCTCATTAGTCCCCGGCTACTATGTTTTGATGCCCGGAACTCATCTGAAACTCAGGTCTAATAGACTACTTCTGCTTGGTGCAAATCAGGAGCATGAAATTCAGCTGGCCCCGTCCTCTTGATAGAGCCAAAGCACCCGCAAAGCGCTCTCGTTTCGAATTTCATGGCAGTGGAGGATGAACCATCAGGATCTTCCCGCTAAGTCATTCAAAGCCAAACACGACTTGGACAAGGAAGTCCTGCAGTCCTGGGCAGGGGTGATAAGCTCAGAACAAATTGATATTATTTTTCATTTTTTTTTCTTGCTAATTCATGAAAGCTGTTGTATGAGTTGTATCAGCGCTGGAGACGCTCTGTGCCAGTGCTTCCTCATTCCTCAACGGCTCAAAACAGTGTTTGCCCTCCGTCCGTCAGTGGCAGCAGTAGAATTTGCTATTCACACCAAGGCTCGCTGAAGAACAAACTCCAACACCAGCCAATCCCCCAGAGGCAATGATGTGGGGATGGGCTGGCGCATCACCCCTCCTCAGCAACGCTTTGGCGCAGCCTGCGTTAAACGAGGGCACTCCTCACTGATTAAACAAGGGCTTGAGCATGCACGCCAAGCCCGCGCCTCTCGGGCCGGAGCCTGAATTCCCCCCATTCTCCTCCAGCCGTGACTTCCCAGGCCCAGCCTGCGTCCAGTTTCAATTACCTTCTGCCGAGGTGTTATTTTTACACACAGATGCCTGGATTTCTCTCGAGAAGATGGGTGATGGAGAAGAGGAGCGATAACGTGCTCTCTCACACGCCACGCTTCCTTCCTATAGCGTTTGAGCTGTTCATTAATTACGCGTCTTTTGAAAAGTAATTTCATACCTTTGTGCAAATGAATGAGCGACCGTTAAAACCGCAGGAGCGGAGCTGCGGCGAGCGCCCTGCTTCCCACTCACGGTATGTTGCTTACATCTTCATCACTAATAATTTCTGGGTGGATCATGTCAGGCTTCACACGGACGGGCAGCGGGGAAGAGAGACGAGGAACAGCTCCCCACGTTCATTTGGAATGGAGCCTGATACAAGCTGCTTTTGTGAACACGTTGGCGCTGAAATAGCAGCCAAAAAAACCTGTGCCCCTGCTTTGTCTGCTCCTCACTGGTCACTAAGGGAGAGGGATCAGGTATTAATTAGCCGGGTATTAGTAACAGGTACTGAAAATCCTTCGGAACAACTTTCCCCACGCACAGCCAAGTGGCATCTCACTTTGCTGAGGTTTTTAATCATGATTTTGCACGCCTACTCTGCTGACAGGAGCGAGTCATTACAGGTTCCCGCAGTCACCGGAGGATCCCAAATGACAAGGGACCTCTCTAGAGAAATCCAGTCAGATCCCATTAGCTTTATTACGGATGGGAGAAAGTTAGGAAGTGTTAGAGTGCTCTCCCCTAGCTGAGCAAATTTAAAAATACAGTTACTGCCTCATTGCCTGGTTCACTCTTGTCAACAACCGTACCCTGCTTTTATCTCTCTGTAACAGTTTCAAGTAGCAGCATCTCTTCTGGAATTAACTGCAAAGCTCTCATGGAGGCACAAGAATATTTATATAACGTTAATCTCCAGATGACAGAGATCCAAACCTTTCAGCGTCCGGAAGAAAATGGGATCGGAGAGGGGCCCCACTCCCTTGGCGTTGCGAGCTTGGATCCGGAAGTAGTAGATGGTGTCCAGGTTGAGGTCCAGGATCTGATGGGTGAGCCGGTCGCCGCCGATGGACTCCATAACCCAGTCGTCAATCGGAGCGTTCTTGTCCAAAGTGTAGAAGAGGATGTAAGCTGGATAAACACAGGCGCGCTGTCAGGAGCTCGACCGCATTTTAACGCGCTTCCATTACGCAGTACAGATTTCTTAAAAATGGTTAGATTTTTAAAAGGGGGATGGCAGCTCTCCAGTCCAAAGAGCTATGAAAATACAGTTTGAGAACAAAACCTCAGCTGCAGCATTTGCTGTACGAAATACAGATTTAACACCTATAAAACCAGGCAGCGCGCGTTAAAAGGCTGTTAGAAGGGCATTTCCCAACTTGAGGCGCACCGTTCAGCCCGATCGCTGCCATAAACCACCCGACACGAGTCTTTAGTGCTTCAGTGCTGAAATAAAACTGAGCAGCATCAGGGACACACGTGAATTACTGGGTGCTTATGGAAAGCCATAAACCACTTCTTGGCAACTGGAGCGGAAAGCATTTTGGATAAAGAATAAAACTTCTGGTAACTCTGAATTTTGCTAACTTGGAGCACCACGATAACTACTTACCACTGGCTGAAACTTAAACGTCTTACAACTTGGAGAGCAGAAGCACCAGGCTTAGGAAATGATAGTGATTTGTAGGAATTACCTTGAGCTGAAGGGAAGTTATGGAAATAGATACATGTGTGCGTCTAAACACAAACACAACGCTCAAGCATTTGTAGGGAGGAAGATGATTGGGTTGTTAGGGATGCTTCTACTCTCCACAAGGAGCTGTTTCCTCTCCCTGGTACCTCTCAGACACACCTGACCACATATGCAGTAAAAAAATCCCTCGGAGAGTCAGTCTGCAGCCCAATGCTACCAGAAAGGAGCCTGTGTGTGGATGTCCACCTGCTCCCAGGTCTGAATGCTGCTGTCAGTGGAAAAACCCTGTCAAAATTGCTATCACGGAGTCGTTTCACACCGTGGAAGTCAGGGCAGCTTTTATTTTACTGCATCTTCTAGTTGTTGGGGAATCAGCACCATTAGGGGCATTTCTCAACTCTTTAGCAGCATGTCACGGGGATTACCAGGAGTAATGGTGACATATCCACGCCTTCTCCCACACGCAAATACGTTGTAGAACTGGTCTAACTCAACTCTTTGTAGCAACGTGACCATAACATGCGTATTTCTGAAGATGAGCAAAATTGCCCCTAACAATTATATGCCTTTGACATGCCTATTAACAGCCTAAAATGATCATTTAAATGCAAAATCTCAGCTAGAACTCTATTATGTTTTTCAAACTAGGCAAACATTAAAGGTTTGGAGTGGATTTCTTCATTAGGCACTAAGGTTCTACGCAGCATTTTGGAAAATAAAATCTGTCATCGTGAAGCACCTATTATCTCCAGCTCTTGTCAGTCCATGTTAGGGGCTTTTTTTTCCTCAAATTGTTATTGTAAAGTTAGATATCCACCAATAAATCCCCCCATTATGCGCTGCACCCAGTAACCTATCATTATGTGTATTATGTATTGCATTATTGCCAAACAAAGTACTTACTATTAATCATTTCTAATTATCACTGAGCAGCACGTCCCACAAAACCCTCAGTCCCAGTGCCGCATTTTTTAACTTATGGTACTGCTCTCAGCAACGAAAAACAAGATTTACATCCCCCGAGTCTAGATCTTGCAGTATCCCTAAAAGGTGCCTTGAATCCCAGACCAAGATGGCTGAGAAAAGCAAGAGAAAACAAAACATTAATATAAAAAAAAGCACACACACGAAAAAAACCCAACAAAAAACCAAACCAAAAACCCCCAATCAAACAAACAACAGAGATAGGGAGTGGAAGCAGTAAATCATCGGTAAATAACACAGAAAAATGTAAATATTTACCAGTGATTTTCCCATTGGCTTCCAACGGCGGTTGCCAGCTGACAACGACGGCCCGGGGCTTCCCTTCCCGTGTAATGACCGTCAAATCCTTGGGAGCAGAGGTTGGAGCTGAAAATAAAGAAAACACTTGAACCCAGAAGTCGTCCACCTTCGTTTGAACCCCTTACACCCCGTGGCAGGCATTCACCGCTCACACTGAGTACCCGAGACCGCCTAACGCACCCTGGGAGCCGTATACATTTAATAACAGCAATAATATCGTGACCTCTCTATTAGGAACATGTGCAGGCGTGGTACATTTTTAGGGCTGTGGAGGAGGGAGGAAAATTGGGCAGTTATTAGAAAACAGTTCAGCGAGAGGAGTGATACATTGGCACTGCGCTCGTTGTTTGTTTCCTCAGTTCTGATACAGGCTGTGTGTGACTTCGAGCATGTAGATAACGGAAGAGCATGAAGAACACTGTGTGGGCATCCCATCATCTGCGTCCTACCCATATGGCCACCACACAACTTCCCTGAACGTTCAAAGAACAACTTCAAAGTCACTTATGAGGTTAAACTTTAAAAATCTGTTCAATCACGCTGAGCTCAACCAGCCCCATCTGAAGCGCAGGCACAGCCCTTCAGGGCGATGAATGCTCAGTGATCTTAGACAACAAGAAGGAAGGGAAGAGCCAGGTGCTGTACAGGCTCTGCTCACAGGAACTGGACCCTCTGAACTAACACTGAGCAGATAGTCCCGTGGTATCTGCATCAGTTGAACTTTTCAGCAGTGGGATCCAGAAACAAAAATGAAATCTGTGCTCGGGGACCACAAGTTTGTTATGTTACTGAGTAGGTGACTACTCGCCAGCTGATGCTCTTTGTGGCAGATTTATGGTGGGTTATCACAGAATCACAGACTGGTCGGGGTTGGAAGGAACCTTAAAGCTCACCCAGTGCAACCCCCTGCAGGGAGCAGGGACATCTGCCCCCAGAGCAGGGGGCTCAGAGCCCCAAGGGCCAACCTGACCTGCCATGGGGCCAGCGATGGGACTGCTGCCACCTCTGGGGGCAGCCTGAGA
>NW_010428375.1:20435-24466 GCF_000710305.1 Buceros rhinoceros silvestris | reverse complement strand
GGGCCCACCCTGCCCTGCCAGGGGGCCAGCGATGGGGCTGCTGCCACCTCTGGGGGCAGCCTGCGCCAGGGGCTCACCACCCCCAGGGTCAAACATTTCTTCCTCCTCCCATCACTGCTGGGGCTCCTCTGGCCCCGCTGCAGCAGCTCCGTGTCTCTGCGGGGCTGAGGAGCCCCGAGCTGGCCCCAGCCCTGCAGGGGGGTCTCCCCAGAGCAGAGCGCAGCAGAGGGGCAGCATCCCCTCCCTCCAGCTGCTGCCCACACTGCTGGGGATGAGCCCAGCACACGGGGGGCTGCTGGGCTGCCAGCGCACATTGCTGGTTTGTGTCCAGCTTCCCCCACCCCCTCCCCAGCACCCCCATTTATCTCTTCGCTACATGTGCTGGACCAGCACGTTCAGTCTGATACCCCAGGGCCAGCACCCGTAGGACTCAGTGTTTCACTTTAGACTTGACACACCAGCTCCTCCTCAGTGGAAATACCTTTCTTAGCTCCCACGCTGCCAGGACAGTTTGCATTATTGTTATTATCATTCTTGCTGCTTCTTATTATTGTTGCTGCTGTTGTTATTATTTCTCGGGAGTGCTGTGTCCCGTTTAAAGCCACTCCGCTTTAAATGTGGCTCATCACTGGCTCATCAGTTAAAACCCAATGTCCTAGAAGAAGCTGGTGACTACCACTTCTTCAGTGAGTCCCGCTGCGAGGCTGAAGCTGAGCTGTACTTGCAGCAGATTGTGAACATAAGATACCATGAGAACAACCAACGCTGTAGGTGTTTCCCTTAGCGCTCGTTAACACCCTCATATCAGCAAGACTTGCGTAGGCAGATCTGGGGATGGAACTTGGCTCTGAGAGTTGCTTTTGAATTCTGGGCTTAAGAGCTCTCCCTAGCCATGGTAGCCACCTCCAGTGAATTCTGCAGCGATGCTGATACGGGAAATTCCACGTGCGGAATGGGTACGAGTCAGGCAATAATGATCAGCAGTGCAGGATGCCCTTAATTAGCAGAGCTGCTCCATCAAGCTCAGCTAATTGCAGTGCAATCACATGGGAAAATCTAAGGACACATACATTCCCTCTTATTTTCCCTTTGTTAATTAACTGGTGTGTACCGTGGGTTTCATTAAAAAAACCCAACATATCAATATTTACCAGCAGACTTCATTTGGTATCTGCTGGTAGAAACCGATTTCTAATGGCACCTACAGTGTTTTCAAGGCCACCAGTCACCCTCAGGAAAACACAGCGTGTATTTCATCGCTGTCGCAATGTCTGTATTGCTGTCTACAACAGACAGGGGAGAAAAATATCTGGAGTGAACCCACAGACATTCTTATCTACGGACAAAAGACTACAGCAAGATCTATAAAGAATGGGGAGACGCTGGCAGATCTGCAGGATACCGGCTCATGAAGTTCCGTGGAGCTACTTAAAAGCAAATCTACTCTGGAGTTTCAAGAGGGGCTCAAAAGGTGACTCAAAAAGAGCAGCCAAGGGAGCAGGATACGTGCTGCATTGGGGGTTGGACTAGATGACCTATAAGGCTCCCTTCCACCCCAAACCATTCGCTGACTCTATGAGGAACGCCCAGCTGATGACCAGAAGCAAAGCCCAGGTGTACTAGCTCCCTGCCCTGGCCAACCGAAGGCACACGGAAGAGAAAGAAGCAGTTACATTTTGGAGAGGATGTTCTTCTCTGCAGACACCACCACATCTCCAGCCCTTTTAGAGCATTTTGATCCCGCTGAACTGAGGTTCCATGGAATACGTAGCGGGTGTCTGTTATCAGACATTCATTCAGTCCCCTGCAGAATGTGAAGCGTCTTTCAGGTCGTGGCTTCCTGCTTGGAAAATGCCACTCGAGCGCTTGAGAAGAGCAGCTAAATTAAGCCTTCAAAGTGTTATTTGTTTATGTGAAGCATATTGTTAACCCGAACAACGGCTGCTTGCTGGAAATGAAACGCCAATGAATAGAAGAGATGCCTTCCCAAAGCGCCAGCAGCGAATTAATCTGAGCCAAAAAGTCTTTGAGTCCTTGTTATGAAGTGGCTAAGATGGGAAGTCATGAACTTGAGATGAAACCACACAGACCTTCATAAATCGAAATTTTAAATAATTTTAAATCCAAATTTTAAACCATTGTCTAATAATAAGAGAATAACCATTCTTACCTGATCTTGGGTTTCTTTTTTAAATCATTAAGTCACAGATACTCACGGGGCCAAGTCCTACACACGTGTACCACCATCTTCTAACTTCTTGCAATGACAACAGAGCGCAGCAGAATGACTGCTCTGCTTTGCTACCCATGAAAAAGGTGAGGAACTCAGTTAATTTTGTACGTACCCTGGTGTTTTATGCGGTTCAGATGAACGTGAACAAGAGTTTTGGAAAGAAAAACGCCAAGAAAGCCTTTCCAGCAGCTCTTGCCGTACCTGCTTCATAGGTGGTGGCGTGCGCCGTCATGCTCCAGGTGCTGGACCGCCGACCTTTGGTGACCATGACGGAGAACTCGTACATGGTGTTTGGCTTCAGACCTATCACGGTGTGACTCAGAGCGGTTGTATCTGCCGACTGCAAAGGGATGGAGCAGAGAACGTCTCTAAAGCCTCTCTTTTTGCTGGTAGCCAAGCAAAACACAGTTACAGCGGATTCCTTTTCCAAGCAAAACAGCTCTAACGCTGCTGCGCACCTTAACGGGAGGATTTTCAGTCCCGCAGGCAGTTAAATAAATTACTGTGACGCTTTCCCTTCCTCTACTCCCAAAGTAACTTGCCATGTGGTTTTTTCAAATGCAAATTGGAAGTTAACCCAATGTCCTTCATCTAAGCCCACGTGAGGACAAAAAGTCAGAACATTTCCATAACTGAAAGCATTCATCGCCAGCCTCTTTGATGGGTTCCTTCTAAAAACCCCAAGTTTTTCATATCTACTGATTTTTAGTGGAGGTTCAGAAAGCATTTTTACCCCTAGAATGGTCCTGACTAAGGCTTCTCAGTTCCTGGGTTAAGACATCTTTATGATAGAGACCGAGACGTGACCCAGGACCCCACCTAAAGACGCATTTTTATATTCATAAACCACTAATAACTTCTGCTTGGTTACATATAACCTGCTGATACATCAGATTATGTTTGAAACATATTATTGATCTGCCTCCCCGTGGTACGTTATGATCAACTAAACGTATCGACGTTGATGTGAATATTAAGTTGTTCATTTATTTTGTCGCTGATTTAGCTTTTTACCTCGGCCTGCAGGAAGGAATGAGCTGCTCTGGTATCAAAGGAGACAAGTGAGAAGAAAATGATCAGAGGAATTGGTGACGACTGAGTCAAATCAATCCCCACGCTTTTCAAGCTACAGAGCCTGGTGTTGAGAACTCACAGGCAAGCGAGTAAGCGTGGTGTAAACACACGTTTACAGGTTTAACTACCTGTGGATGAACTGAGTAAGGACAACGTATGAAAACTACCTAGATGGTCACGTTGGGGAAGCAGTTCCCAACAAGACGTCTTGCTGTAATACTGTAATGCCGTTACTCATCCGATAATTTAAGAATAAATCGACCTTTACTAGAAGTGGGACATCAGATATTGCCAGCGCAGCACAGAATAAAGTAGTAACAGCCCAGATTTCCTTTGTAGAGGCATTAACATGTGGGCTGCACACGCCTGCATGGGCCTATCACAAGTGCTCTGACCAATGTTCTCCAGGTTACTTAATAGCAAGACTTACTCCAGGACCAGCTTTTATCACCTGCATACTCAGTTAAAACTCCTAGTTCTGGGAAACCGCAGTCTGGTGACCGAGCTGTACTAGGGGTTTACTCCAGCAGAGGAACGCCCGCTCTACAAAGTCTTATTGAAGCAAAGACATCATTCATGGGCAAATAAACTACTCAGCCACTTACTAACGACAGCAAAATCTACCTGCTCAAGGTTATACTAATTATCCTTTGACTAAAGGCTGGATTTCAACATAGGCAATAATAATTCCACCCTACCCCCCCCCCACAACACAACAAGGACA
>NW_010428375.1:15901-20375 GCF_000710305.1 Buceros rhinoceros silvestris | reverse complement strand
TGAGAAAACCCCCCCCGTCCCCCCCCCCCCAAAAAAAAAGAGATTTTGGAAGAAATGACATGATTTACAGCATAAAACGCTCCTCGGCACGACTGGGGGTAACTAAATCTGACAACGATCACTATGGAAGTGCTGAAATACTACACAGATACCACACAGGGAAAAAACCAACAGGCTTTGAACCTATTCCCAGATATTTAGTGGAACACGAAGACATTGGGGTCCTTTTTGAAACAAGAAAGTTATTTGTCTCCAGCTGAGTGTTGTTCCTTGGCTCTTCCGCTCCATACTAAACACCAGCATTTCAACAGCGGAAACGCCCTTGAAGTCAGCATCACAGTGAGCTGGAGGGGCTGTAACCGCAGCGGCTACCTTTGGTAACCCCACACCAGGCCTCTTTGGGACAGAGGGCACCAGGCTGGCAGGGCAAAACTAAATTTATCAACTTCCAACTTGGATGGGGAAGGCTAAACCCGAGATTCGATACGCAGTTTTGAAGCAAAGGCAGACCTTAAGGGGAAAATCTCAAGAGCGCTGGAAATTCCATGCCTACACATGCACAGGCGAGCACTTCAGGAACCTGTTTGTGAGGCCGATCTGAAGAAAACAGGAGGTTTCCCCACTGTTTTCAAAGCATAACGTAATAGATTTTCTCATGTCCTTGGAAAAAATGTGCTTATTTCAGGAAAGCAGAACCTCTCAAATGGGTTTTGATTGTTTCTGCTTCTGGGTGGTTGAACTGGAATAAATCAATCAGACCAGCTCTTTACACACCCCCCACAGACTGCCCAAACTAGAGATGGTGGCAAAAAAGGGTCATGTCACTCTTGCTCCTCTCCTCTCCTCCAAACTCCTCCTCCTCGACGGCTCCCAGAGCCCTGCGTGGTGGCTCTCTGGGAGGTGTCCACCTGCTTGCACTAGAATGAGGTCAGTGCGCTCAGCACTTCTCCCGCACGGCGCATCGATGGGGCTATTGTGGGCCGGTTTTGTTTGACACCCACCATTTTCCACGGTATGCAGCTCAGGGAAACCAGAGAAAATGTTCAGACTGCCCGCGATTGGCCAAACAGAACTCTGCCTTTTCGGGAGCTTTGATTTCCTCACTAGAGCTGCAAACCAGGACCTGCTGCGCTTCCCCGTGCGATGCTCCTCATTTTGTTAGGCATGGACATCCATCTCTAAGTAGGACAAGGTAGAGCACCGAAAACATTACAATGCATCGTGCTGGCCCCCTGAACTACCTAAGAGCTTGTTACGACAGCAGGAGCACACAAAACCTGGGTCTAGTACTGCAGCTCCCCACGTCAGCACCTGTGGCTGCAGCAGCCAGGCAGCAGATGTAAAAGCAAGGTGTGGCTTTTACACCTTGTAAAGATGTGCAATTATTGGGAAACTTTACAGCGGGTCAGCAAAAAGCCAGCTGACCTGAGCCTCCTCCCAGCTGGTGGGAACACAAATCAGGAGAAGCACAACCAAAATGGCTCATTTGTGGGGGCACGTGGACTCGGCTGAATACCAGCGAGTCAAATGCTGACAGAGAAGTGTAAGGGGGAGAGCAGAAAAATCTGGCTCAAAAAAGGATTGAAGGAAAGAGCTTCTCTACCATCATACCTCTCCTGTGAAGAAAGGCTGAGAGAGCTGGGGGGGTTCAGCCTGGAGCAGAGGAGGCTGCGGGGAGACCTGAGTGCAGCCTGTCAGTGCTGCAAGGGGCTCGGAGAAAGCTGGGGAGGGGCTTTGAGCAGGGGCTGTGGGGACAGGACAAGGGCTGATGGTTCCACTGACAGAGGGAGAGTCAGAGCAGAGAGAAGTGAGAAGTGTTTGACCCTGGGGGTGGTGAGCCCCTGGCCCAGGCTGCCCCCAGAGGTGGCAGCAGCCCCATCGCTGGCCCCATGGCAGGTCAGGTTGGCCCTTGGGGCTCTGAGCCCCCTGCTCTGGGGGCAGATGTCCCTGCTCCCTGCAGGGGGTTGGGCTGGGTGACCTTGGAAGGTCCTTTCCAACCCAAACCATTCAATGGTTCTATCATTCCCACATCTTCCAGAAATTACCCGGCAAAGATCTCGAGATGAGAGTCTGTAGGACAGGTGTCCCCAAACCTGCAAGAGGTGGAGAGCTGTCCTCTGGGGTTTAGGAAGGCCAACTTGTATTCAAACACATCACTCCAGCTCTAAGCAGAAGGGCCTCAGTGCTGGACATAGCATGGCCTATTCCACAGCCCTTGTAGGAATGAATTGTATGAAGCTGCTTTTGTTCGGACAGAGAACACCCGAGGTGTCCCCCTGCAGTGTAAAAACACACCCATAACAACCGACCCCCTAGGGATCAACGTAATCCTTTAGGCAAGGGAAAACAACCATCATGGTCGGGCAGGGCAGGAAGGACGTGCTCATCACGGGGAAGGCGGATGAGATCCAATACCTAAGCTGAGACCAGTGGGGAAAGGAGCTCACTGTTCAAAACACCAGGAACCAGAGAGGCCTAAAGCTCGTTCCTCCCCACTCCCCGTCCCACCACATCTCCTGGCTGCAGCGCGCGGGGTTTGGGTCTGCCGGCAGGAGACCTCAGGTTCTCACTCAGAACTCAAACTGTGTTTTCTCCGAGACTGACCTCTGGTTTTTTTGCTCTTTGGGAATGGGTGGTACGGGTGGGTGGGATTGTCCCACGGTGTGTGCAGGGTATTTCCTCCTACTCACGCTACGCTACCGGCTACCAAATCCGTCATTCATTTATATCTGATCGGTAAGATTAAAGATCAAAAGTTTCAACGACTGGCACATGGAATTAAACTACGGTGTTTTCGCCCCACTAAACAGGCTTCTCAGAAGCAGAAGCTACTCTGGCAAGTTTCCTTCGGATTGAAACGGAAATTCTGGTTGAGGGAAGGTCAGAAAAGCCAACTGAGAGCCTTTGCAAATAAACCACCAACAGACGAAATAGCTCATAAATTAAAATTTCACCTTGTACTTCGCACTTGTCGAATAGCTCGTTCTCCATCGGACCGTGTAGAAACGAACCTCCGTAGTCTTTTGGTTCTTTGGGACAGAGTTGTCTGCCCAGATGACCCTCACTGCATCATGCGTAAGTGCAACAGCCTGGACACCTACTGGTGGGAGCATGGGGGTGGAGATATCTGGGACTGAGGTAGGGAAATCATCAAGCAAAGGATAAAAATCAACTTCTAATGGATCAATGGGGTCTGGGTCCATACATCACCAAATGAGCATTCCAAAACAAATGAACAGGTAAGTTAAACAGAAAAACAAACCAAAACAAAGCAAAACACAAACAGCCACCATGGGGCACACACCACAATGGGTTAAATGCATGGCATTAATGAGGAGGAGGGACATGAGGAGAACAGAAAGAAAGGCATTAATGCAAAATGAGAACGCACCGGCAACGTTCCAGTCACATCGCTGCAACAAAGCAACCAGCAAAAAGCGCCACTTTTCGTGACTTGTGCGTTACTTCCGGCGAGGCTGCGGTTTCTCCAGCCAAGACGAAGTCAACGCACAGTGTCTCTCCTTAACGTAATTTATGTATTCTTCAAAAACTTGCACCACTGAGACGATCCATTACTGGGAACACCTACGAGGTGGGGAGTGGGCCTGTCATCTTCCAACCCCATTTCTAGGCAAGACACACCCATGTGTGGAGGAGTTATCTACGCTTTTCTCACTCTGGAAGCCTCCTTCGGGCTCTTTCCTTGTTTTAGAACCTTGAAAAGAACATATTCTGCATCTGCTGAAATGTTTTGTTAGGCAAACCAGAACATAACCGTTTCCCTGCTGCAGGGACGATCTTGCAGTTGATGGTTCAATACTGCCAACATGCAAATCGTGCCCATCCAGGTGTGGAGACGTGGATTATCTTCAAGTGGGCTCCACCTTTGAGGATCAAGTCCCTCTCCCACGTGTCTGTGATCGGGTGGACTTTGTGGCTGAGCACCATACGCGTGCCATGGTGGCGAGAGAGGAACCGGATGCTGGTCAGCAGCAGATGACTGCTGATATGGGGGGAAAAAACCCACCAGCTACCCACGAACAGAATTCCTCTCCTGAGCAGCGCTCAGTTTGGCCCAGATGACATTCACGCACTCGGCTTCTCTGAGGTTCTGACTCTGCCCTTTGGGGCTGCACGGTGATGGCAGGAACCGGGGACCGTTTCTCCTCCATTTAAACCATGGAATCATAGAACACCAGGCTGAAGGGACCCCAAGCATCATCTGGGCCAAACCTTCCTGGGAAAAACCCGGTCTAGCTAAGATGGCCCAGCACCTCTGTCCTTGTTGAAGCACCCAGTCAGCTTCTGGCCTTTTAAAATGATACTTACTCTTTATCGAACAGTTGCGAATTTTCTAGGTACAACTTCAACACGCAGCAGGTGAAGTGCAGCAAAAGCACATCAAAAAGTTGCTTGGGATTTCCACATCTCCGCCCCCCCCCCCCCCAAAAAACCACTCAGTAATCTATTGAGA
>NW_010428375.1:13835-15851 GCF_000710305.1 Buceros rhinoceros silvestris | reverse complement strand
CCCATCTCCCCCCCCCCCCCCCCCAAATAATGCACTGATTAATTCATGGAAGCATAAATGTCTCTAACACTTGCTGACTGACAGTTGCTATGGTTTGTCTGCTCCGTGTGCTGTTCCAGCTCCCAATGCTCTTCGACCACTCCTGTTTTGTAACTCTCATCCAGAACGTTGGGAGGCCACAGCCTTCAGAGGGAAAAACACTGGGGACGAGGATGCCTAAAACGTCTGATAAGCCCCAAGGTTCAACCAGCATCTTGTGCTGCTGCTTTCACCAAAAGCTGCTTCATGAGAAGCTTGAACAGGAGCGTTGAAGGAAATGAACCACCTGGTGGTTGTGGAGATCTGAAACTCCAACGATCCACATGGGGAGGAATGAGCTGAAACTCTTTTTCTGTCCCTGGTGAACTGAGCTTCTGCAATTTGAATGGTAACAGGCTTTTGTTCCTGAACTGCAGTTTTCCAGAAGAACTGGCTGCAAACTTTGCAAGGTGAGCAGTACCTGTTTCTGATTTACATTTTTTTTTAATGAACTTATAATGGAACTTGATGAGACCGAAGCTGAGCCCGTATTTTAGCAATGACTGTGCTTCCTTTTCTATCTTCCCACTCTGAAAACCGACGTCCTGCTGTAGAGCTGGTGATGGAGGGAGGCTGCGTTCAGCAAAAGAACTAATGGTCATACTTGGTCACTCAAGATCATTCAGCTTCTGAAACACGTCACCACTGAGGAACAGGGATACGCCTATAACCCGCCCGGGGCTGAAAACGAGTCCCTAAACAGTGCCTCCACTTTCCACCAGAGTTTCATTTGTTGTTATACACGTGTCATTTGGGAACTGCAATCTCTTGACCGAAGATAGTTCCTGGCTCTCTTTGGAGTTGTTTTGTGGTATTGGATGTTGTATAAATGCAGTTTGCATGCTGTAGCCACACAAGCAGACACCTGAGTACGTCCTGTATACGCTAAATGGACACACAGAGACACAGTTTTTGGGTTTTTTGGTGCCCTGGGGGCATCAGCTCATCTGCTGCTTGAGGAACACAACTCCTGTACTTTTTTGCTTTGCTAAAAACCTTTTTTGAGATGTTCCTCCATGAACGACCAGGGCCACCAGCTGCTTTCAGAGGCTGCATCCCACGGGTGGGCAGTGGTGGGAAGCTCTGGGTATGGACGTCTCCACATGAAGAGAGGAGCACCGAGGTGGGACGGCTCACAGATGACCATTGGGTCAGTTCACCAAAGCAGAGCCCAAGCCTGAATTACCTTTTCCCCGTCTGGGGAGTGTTTGTGAGAGGTTATTCACAGACATAAAACCAAACCCCACAGGCCAGCCGGGTGATTTTTAAATAGAATCATCAGCGAACAAATAACTTAAAAATAGAAGTACTTATGGATGCCGAGGCAAACTCACTGGAAGAAGATTTTACAAGACACACTCAGCAAGAATGACCTCTGTAGGCTCCAGATACGAAGAAAGATTAATAATTTTAAGCCTGACACTTATTGTATCTAATGTAGCTTGTTACAATACCCTTGATTGTGTAATTAATCCTTTTTTTCTTTTTTCCTCATTATGACTTTCCAAGATTTCTTATGGGAATACTTCACATGACCTCACGGATAAAAGCTGTTTTTCCTTGTGGAGCCACAGAAATGGCATTTGGTTGATTTATTCCTCGTGGTCCACCCACGCCAGCGTCAGTGATCGGTTTGCTCTCAGTGACACAGCGCCCCTTCCAGGCAGCTCTCAACACCATGGGTGAAACACGAGGGAAAAACTTCACCAAATCACAGTGTCACTCCAGAGGAAAAACACATTTTTATGTTTTTTTCTCATTTCTGGTCTTTCAATCCCTTGTCAGTCCCAGCCATGCACCAGTGACTGCAGAAAAACCATGAGGCAGCCAGGAAGACAGTTCTAGAATAGTCTATCCTAGAATAGAATAGAATACAAGAATAATTCTGGGTTTAGTAACTTTTCTAGCATCCCAACAACACATCGGCCTAAAAGCACC
>NW_010428375.1:4446-13757 GCF_000710305.1 Buceros rhinoceros silvestris | reverse complement strand
TCCTGCTGGGTAACCGCTTCCATGGGCCTTATTCTCCCACAAAAACATCATCAGTACATTCCTTCAGCCTTTACAACACCTCTACGTGCTTTTGTAGACGTGTGTGGGGACAGCGCGTTTTTAACTAACCCATTTTAAATAAATCAGCTTTAAAAATGAAAGAAACAATAATAATTTCAGCTGGGCTTCATTCAGCAGAGCTGTTCGCCACTGTTCTGCTGTGACCTTCTAAGAGTGCAATTGCTGGGGAGCCATGCTTCTCCCAAGCCAACCCGCACCGAAGAGCAAGCACTTGTGGGCATCCCGTTACATTTAACCAGCCCATTTCTGGAGAGAATAGAGAATCAATTCTCTCTGCCAAAAATGAAGCTGATGCATTCCAGCAGGGACCTGGAGGTCGCGGAGCTCTTTCCTTCCACTGCCTTGGCCAAAGCGCTTTGCCTAGCGTGCACCTCTGCGAGGTTCCCTGGTGGGGAGCGGACCATGAGCCCACATTTGCAGCTCACCTGTCATGGACCTGGTGGTGGCACTTTCGTACAGCGGAACCCCTTCGCCTGCGTTGTTAAAGGCCTTTAAGGAAATCACGTAATGGGAACTTGGCTCTGCAGGAGAAAACAAAGGAGGCAAAACAAAGCACACGCTGTTAAAGGCAGGTCTGAGGTACAGCAGGGACGAGCACTTTCCTGAAAGACAAGAGAAAATAAAGTTAAGCAGAAGCCCGTGCAAAGTGAGCGATGAGCCAGGGATGCTGTGGGGAGCCAGTGCTTTCCTGCTGGCTCCTGGCTCCTGCTGGACGGAGCTGGGGGAGCCAGGACGTGGAGCTCCAGTGGTCGGGGAGCCAGTCAGCCCCTCACGAGGACGTGCTGCTTTCCCAGGAACAAGCGGGAAGAAGTGGTTGAGGAACACCAGCACCGTGTTGCCTTGTGATCCTGAAATCCATCGCAGTGAAACGCAGGCGTCCAGCTCTGCTTGGGGCAGCTTGTACCCCTGAAGCCAGGCCAGGCCAGCTCACTTGTAATCCCTTTCTGGATGCTGATCAAAAAGCCTCCCTCCCTAATCTCTTGATATCAGAATCCCACCTGTAACAGCCACTTTACCTCGCTGACAACCCCTCATGCTCGCTGTAAACACGAAGGATGTGGCAGACACCAAATAACACCCACTAATTCACTTCTGGGTGCACGGACGCGCTGCTCTGCTTTGCGTGTCCCTAAATACACCCCCAGAGCACAACGGTTCCACGCTGGTTTTTGCTACTGTCTTCTGAGAAAAACAAGCATCTTCCTGATTTTTTCCCACGTGAATTGCTTCACATCCTCCCTTGTTTTTTCTTTTGCTGTGAATTCTATTTGTGCAGAAGAAAACAGCAGTGCTCACACACCTGCCAAAGATGGGAGCTGCCTCCTCTAAGCTCTGTGCTGAAAAATAACAAATATTTGTACGTGAGGAAGCATTTATTAACGTGACATTGCAAGAGACCTGCTGCAGAGTTACAGAGTTCGTCTGCCTCAACAGCAAATCAGCTCAGCATGATTAATACTATTACAGTGAATCCGAAATCAGAAAATAATCTTTAAGTACTTATTGCATAGTGGTGCTAACACCCTGTCCAGGTATTTGCTACTGAATTTGGTGGCTAGAAGAAACAGTGACGTATCTGGTTCATATGCAGATGACTTCTGGGCTTCTACTGTAAAATTAATTTCTGATTTAACTAAATGTTGAAACTCTCCAGCTTCCACATCAAGATTTATTTATTGAGACACACAGCCAGAGTTTAACACCACCGCACCCAGCAGTTTCTGGAAGAAATTCTAGACCGACTCAATCTCCTCCCTCTCCCCATGTCCCAGCTGTTGGGATGTTAGAGTTTTGAAAGACATCTGGCAGAGGGATGCAAGGGGTTAATACAGACCATTCATGGGGAGACTTTGGGAAGAACACCAAAACGTGAGGATTTAGGACTGTGAGACTTCGCGATCGCCAGCAGTGGCCTTGGTGACCATACTGAAGAGGACATACAGAGAGAGCCAGGGGGTTTATCTTCTCGGTTCTGGTAAGCTCAGCCTATAAAGGCTGTCCCTACCACTCCCTCGACCAATCCATCCCCTGCCTAGACAGGTGGTTAAGGAACAGAAGACGAATTGGCCTCTGAGGGTTGGTACATAATGTCACTGATTACGGCCAGACGTCTGGACTTCACTCGGCTTAGATTTTAAATAACGAGACATTAATCAGGAAAGAACGTTACCCTGAACGCTAATTTTTCAACCGTGAAAGATTACTTGAGAAACCCGATTCTCGAAATTACTGTCAAAATCCCTGAGACCCCATAGAACTGTCATGTTGAATCAAAATGCATTGTGATTTCCCAATAATAAATAAGCAAAAGGAGTGAATTACCATTAATTCGATCATGAAAAAATAACTCACGGAACTGATGAATTAGGTGGAAAAATGTGATATAACGTTAAAAACGGAGACGACAGAGCCCATTCCTCATTACAACTGCCCGACAGCACAACACATTGTCCATCAACTGCCATAAATTGAACCGACCGACGCGCAATTTACGCTTGTAGCGAGGTTGGATACGGTTACATTTGCAAAACGGAGTGAAGATGGGGATGAGGATGCGACCCGCAGCTTCCTGTTAAAACCACAAAAAACTCAGGGGTTCATTTGAGCCGCTGCTAACTGGAGCCATAAATAATTGCTCGAGTCTCCTGGTAGATAAGGGGGAAAAGGCAATTTGCCACGGAACGGTGTTTGAGCACAGCATCAGAGTGCGGTGAGTCCCATACAGTGAAGGAAGCATTAACATTATGGTTGGCAGCCAGCTGCTTTTTGAACTGCGCGGTGTGTTAATAACACTTACGGGGCCGTTGTGGTGCGCTTCAGGTTAAATGCCACTGCTGGGAGGAGGAGCTCAAACCAGGAGAGCTTTCTGGGGGGGAGCCTCCTAAGAAGTGCAGCGGCTAATGGAACAGGAGCATCGTTGGTCCTCCTGGCAGAAACCACCCAAAGGAACTAAGAATCGGCGGCTCTGGAGATGACGGTTGTGGGGCAGCTGCAAGAATTCAGAGGTAAAACCCGCTTTTTTTCCACCTGGAGCAGGAGGAGAGAGTTTTACAGAGGATTTTTTTCCAGCAGAAGAAATCTCGCCTTTGAAGGAGGCGAGCAAAGAATTCAGCTTTAATTAGACCATCAGCCAAGAATCCTCATGTCAGTGTTGGCATGGAACATGCTCTGGAAATAAAGCTGTGTCCTGCAGTTCAACTTCAAAAAAAGGACAAGGAGTTCAAACTAAGCATGAACAAAATCGATTTCTTCTACTGACAGATGTCATTACTGCAAAGAAAACAATCAACAAATACCCATTCACGGTACCACAGTAATTTTCTCCTTTGAGAGGGTGGAATTGTGACACCTCTGCAGCCATTACACGGGGTCTTTTGAAAAATCTTGAGTTTTTGTGTATAAATCCATTTTCTCGTCAAACTATAAAGACAGAAGAAACGCTTGACAACTAGATGTGAAATCCAACCCGAAGATACTCCTCGCCTTTAACTACAGCGTTGCAAAGAGGGTAGAGAGCCAAAGCTAAGGTGGGGTCTCCTGATTATCATGGAACGTTGCTCAATCCCATCGTACCACTCAGAGCTGCCATCTTGCACTAAAAACATCTGCAAAGTAACCAATAAAATAGCAATAAAGATGAGCTCATGTCCAATAATCTTCTCCCAACGCCTTTGTCAGTGCCTGTCCTGATCCTACCCAAGAGCGAAGCAGTGCTTCATGGAGACCCGATCCCTTCTACGCTGCTTGAGCATCAGTGAGCGTCTATGAGTCCAGGGTAAGGACATGCTGCTGCTCCCACAGCTCGCCGAGGAAGAAAGCTGACAGCTTTGGTGTTTGCCCCCCCGTTATTAAGCTGCTTTTAACCACAGGCCACCCTTGGGACAGCAGAGACAGGAGTGGGGAATCCACCACAAGGAGCTATAGCTCCCTGAAGACAAGGTGGGAACAAAGATATCTTATCAAAACAGATGGGCGTGACAATACCTGGCAGTAAAAGGACAGCGTGGAAATTGCATGAGAATTGCAAGAGAAATCCCTATTACAGTTACTAGGAAAAAAATAAATGTGAGGGTTGGCAAGGCAGAGGCCCGGAGATGCTGTGGAACGCCCACCCTTGAAGGTGCTCAGAAATCAGCTGCAGAGGATGCTGGCGTGACCCAGAGCTACCTTTGAAGCTGGCCCTGCTCGGACGAAGACTTGGACCATACGATAAAGAGCTCAGGTATTCTGTTCAATAAAGTAAGTAAGAGACCCACCAGTGAACTACCCTTTCTCTAGCACAACGGGATTAGCATGTACTTACATCTTCTGGTAAACTGAACAACCCATAATAACAGAGAACTCATTTGTTCACTGGAGTTAAACGTACCAAGTGCTGCAAAATTCGAGAATGCGTTTTCCAAGGTTACAGAGGACGGGTCACCTTCTGGAGACTGGGCCGGGTGGCAGTAGCTGGGGCTTTGTCTTCTTCTGCTGCAGGTGAGCTCCAGCAGCACCTGTCAGCAACGGGACCTCCCGGTCCTCTCCTCTCCCCAGCTGCGTCCTTGGCAAGACTTCCCTCAGCGAATCACCCCAAGAAGTCAACGCAGAGCGACCAGGCACCACGGTGCCTTCGGGCGAGCGCACCGTGCAGCGCAGGGAGGACGTGACGGCAGGTGGACTAGGTGGCCTTTAAAGGTCCCTTCCGACCCACAACGTTCCACGATTCTATGACCAGTGAACCCGGGAAGGTCACGGCATCGGAACAAGTGGTTGCAGCTGGACGGCAAGGATGTGCCTCACTGCTCTGGGGGTACCTGTGGCTCCTTCTGGAACCGCTGAACTTCTAGACACTGGAGAAGGTGCTTAATGGAGCAAAGAGAATTTATAATGAGAATCCGGTAAGTGCTTTTATCTTATTGCCGTTCAGGAGGTGAGCAGCAAAGCCGTATTTACAGCTGGTTTTAAGACATCGTCTCGTCACGTGCTACTGCTTTCTCCCGTGAGCTACGTCCTGTGCAGGGCTTTTTTTTTTTCCCCAGCAAAGACTGTAATTTGAACACGTTTAGAAATGGGTCTTGTCTCCTGTGGAGACGTGAACCTTTACAACTCCCACGGTGCATTGCAAGCTCCGTGCACTCCGTGTCGGCAGGGACGTGCAACAACCCCAAAAAATTCCCTGTGCGTATCACATACATTTGTTATTGATGTTACGAACGCAGCCGAATTCGGGGAAAGTAAGGCAGCGCGGCAGAAAATGAAGTGTAAGACATCTGGACAAATGAATAAGAAATGAACAGCAGTGACTCGGGATGGTCCCCGACATGGGAGCGAACACCATTAATGCACTGGGAGGGTTAACGTGTGTGTGGGCAAGGTCTCCTCAGGCGCTCGTGCAAGAAAAATAACAACGAGAGCTGTGCTGTGAGGAAAGGCGGTGTTTCCCTTTGTGAAAAGTAAGTCTTTCATCCAAGCAAATGTGCATCTGGGTCACCTGGCTGTTTTGATCCTTGTCATCTGTGAGAGATCCATGCTCCAGAAGGCAAAGCAGAGTGTTGGATCCATCCTGTTCCCTGGAAACAAAGCCTTAAAGCTTCCTTTTCTTTCTGTTGATGAATGAATAGAAAGGAAAAATGATTCTTGCCTCCCTGTATTATTTATATTGTAATTTAGGATTAATTTGGGATTATTCTTTGGTGTTCTGGTCTTTACCAGCGATGAAGGGAAACACTCAGCTCTTCTGCTCCATCTGTTTTTGATAGATCTTCACCATTTCGTTTCTGCAGCTGGAGAACTGAGGCATAAAGAAACTAAACCGCCATAGGAATCCCTACCAGCAGCTTCCTACACGTAGGTGTACAGGCAGGCTAAAATTAACATGAGGACACTCTTAAAACCCACAAATACACCTGATCTGGGGGAGCCGAGCACGATCTGTCCACAACACAAATACCGTACGGATGGCAAACCGCCCCGTGGCTTGGGAGCAACCTCTCCGTCCTCTGGGAGAAACCAAGCCAGGGAGAAACAAAAGGAAATGGTTGCGCAAAGTCTTTGCAGAAATGGCAGCAGGCTGTGAATGACAGACGGTTTTCAAAGGAAGGAAAAAAATGAACAGTCCCTGGAGTCTCAAAGTGCCCTTACTGGTTAGTGCTGATCTATCTTTCAAGTGATCTATGAGGGAAACAGCGAGATGCATAAAATTTAACGTGTTTTTGTTTGATTTTCACTGCTCCGTTTGGTATTAAAAATGCAAAGGAGAGAAAACAACCCAAAACTACATTAAAAAGCTTTTTTGTTCCCTTTCATGTCTTTGTAATAATCCACAACTGTCATCTGCAAAGATTAAGGAAAATGAAGAACCTTCTCTCTCTCCCTTCGCAATAAAACAAAATGCTTTTTTTTGCCTCATCTACCCATAAGGGTCAAATTTAATCTGATCCACAGTTACGTTGAAGGCGAATTTGATGGAACCCTTCGCATTCCTCTTGGTCTCTTTGTTTAAAATATAAACTCAGCTCTGAAAGCTTTGTCTTCATTCCTTGTCATTTACAATTGTTGATTTTTGTGAAGTTTTATTCCTCGAATAACGCTGGGATCTGTAAAATTCATCCCCTGTGCCATGCAGAACACTGCTGCAGCACCCGGACAGTGACACTGGCATCCAGGCACGTGAAGACCACCCCAGCTGTGCCACACGGAGCCCCTCCCCTGGTCCATACAGACCCGAGGAGGCGGTGCAGCCCCTCCAGCACTAGCGAATGATTTACCGGTGCCGGTTAATACGTTCTTATTATTTATATAGCAGCTCCAATTCTCCAAACTACTAATTAAGCAGAAATTGCTCACATCCATTAGATTTTCTCTTCGGAGCTTAAAATTTTCAGATGTGTGTAGCTTCAGGCTTTAGGGGAGGAGAGGGAGAAACTCTGCAAAGTCTCTCCTAGATTTTGCTGCCCATTATGCACTTGGCTTTCATTGCTGAGCCCGGAAGATCAAAGGTTCATAAAGAGACACGAAAATATTTCACGACATGTACTCCGGCTTCCCAATCAAACTCTTTCAAGTGGGTGCAGGCAAATTCCCACACACTCGGGGAGATGAAGGTAGCTTTTAGGTCACATAAAGGCAACTGTGCTTAAAAACTCTTTCTAAAATAACACCTTGTTCTTCTCTTCTCACGTACGTGAGCGGGGAAGAAGGGATGTGCTTGGAAGAAGAAAGTCCACTCTGGAATTGGTACAGCTTCCCCATCCCACTGAGGTTTTAAATGGTGCAAAGAGCTGTAAAACAGTCATTTTTATAGACATTTTTCCCATGGGAAGACAATGGCATTTTACAGACATAGGTGTTTCTCCAGATGCCGGAGGACCAGCTCAAACCCGAGTCTCAGGTTCTCAGATCTGCACCTCTCCCCTTTCTCTCATGTGGTGTAAACTCCCTGTCATCAGCTGCAGAATCATTCTACTGTTACTATTCAAACGCCTTTTTTGCTGTTGGGGTGTCACTAGCATAGAGCACAGAGGCCCCAGTGGGCAGCACTGGGAGGCTAACGGTCACCTCTGGGTCTCCTTACGCCCAGCCCACCGCCCATCTGAGGTTGACCTCCTACCTATTTCCTTTATTCCATTGAGTTCTTAAAATGAGGTATCAAAATCCTTCAGAATGTTGCCAACATACTGGCAGAGGTTAAGATAAAGTTACTAGTTTTCCAGCCCAGCCAGTTCATCACCACGCTTAACGCCTCCTGGGTTGGATCAGGAGGGAAATCGTACGTGTAAAAGATGGGAATTGCCATCTGTGAATTTTCCAGTAGCGTTAAAACCACCATTAATCAGCCCATCTCTGTGTTGTTTCTAATCACAAAGAGTTAAAAAAATTAAAAAAAAAAAAGAAAGCGAAGTGGCTCATTAGAAGCGGGTCTCCTCATCAGGAGTATTACAGAGTCAGTCAAGCACTGGTTTCTCAGCCACTGAAAAGGTGGAATGAGAGCTGAGGGACGCTGGCTCCTGAAATTTATGAGACTGACATCAAATATCTTCCACACGCTGCAGCAAGAAAATACAACAAATTCTTCACTGACACAGCTGCAGCCTCTGGATATTCTTCTGTTCTTCAGCACCTGAGCAGAGTGTCTCCAAGGCACTATGGCCACTCAGTCATGAGAAAAGCACTCGATTTAACTCGATCTCGAGTACAAGTGTTAGCCCTATATAGTTGTATTCAAGATGATCATCACACAGGAAAAATGTTCTCCATCACCATTATGAACGACAAGTATTTCTCTTCGTGGTTCGGAAGTGATTTATGCAGCAGCTGAAGTCTCCTACTTGGCCAAGTGCTGCAACAGCTCAGGCACGGGCTGAGTCCTCATTAAGACAGTCTTGCTTGAAGGAAGCAATCAATTAAGTACCTGAAATGCGATGCAAAGCTGCCGTACGCCTCGTGCGTATCGCTGTTACGCTCGTGTTATCAAGAGGAAGGGAATTAGAAAGCAGGCCGCTCCGTGAGCAGGTAGGTCTCCAACCTTCCCCTGTGGGCGATCTGCTAAAGGAGATTGTCTGCCGCTTCCAAGCAGCCTTTTAGAAGCGTTTAGGATTACAAAGGTGCAGTGAAGTGCCTAATAGGATTTTTAAAGTGATTTCAATATCTGACTTCCACCCAAAACCAGTCAGGTACTGCTCAGAAAGCCGTTCTGGTCGACCACTGGCAGCAGGTGGAAAGATGGTTGAGTTTCATAATCACCTCTAGAAGAAAGAACTCGAGCTGATATGGCTCAAACTCAGTGAGTCCGTTAAACATCAGAAGCTGGGCAAAACAAATAAGCATTTGGAGAACAGGGCAGAGAGTTTATCACTAGTTCTGTCTTATCACAAAGGTTTCACCATCAAACACTCACCAGAGGTGAAGCTACTGTCTTCTCTACGACCTGGCCACAGAGAAGACAAACAATCCTGAGCTTACAGCATGGGCTACGTTTTGTTCCTGACTCTGCCTCGATGTTGCTTTAGGAATGATAGAATTTCACATAAAAATGAAAAATTGTAACAATTACTCTGTTTCCAGACATGTACGAGTTTAACAAACCACCCTCGTTTTGAGGATGTCCATGAAGGCGGCCAACGATGATCTGCAGCTGCACGAATACGTTAGGGAAGGAGGAACAAAACCAGAACAAGCACCAGCATGAGGAACCACTACCTGATGTGTCCAACAGCAGCCCCAGCACGCGTCTACGGCGGGAACTGCCG
>NW_010428375.1:916-4329 GCF_000710305.1 Buceros rhinoceros silvestris | reverse complement strand
GGGGACCCAGGGCAACCGCGTCGCAAATGCTGGGAAGGGAACGAAGCCGGCGAGCCAGCTTGGGGGCTGTTAGCTTGGACCTGCACTATCCATGTGCACCCCTCTTCTCAACTCTGAAGTCTTTGGAAGGGCGTCCAGGAGGTGCTTTTGAGCAGATCTGAACATAGAAGAAAAATTGTCCCCAGGAACACACATATGGCATCAGGGCGGTTCACATCCCCATTCAACCCAGCATGGCACTGGTTGTAATGGAGTTCTTCATTGTCACGTCTCTCAGGGCCACGGCAGCAGCTTAGAGCAGGAAAAAAGTGCCTGACGTGGACCTGGATGACTGGATTTGGGCATCTGTGCGCGAAAAGGGTGATGGGAAGTGAGCGTAGGCAGCATTTCTGAAAGGCAGCTGATGTCAGACAAGCCTGATTGCTCTTTAAGGGAAGAATCTACCGCTCCAGAACCTCAGTGATACGTAGGTTTGCAGTCTGCCTCCAAACAGCATTCAAAGGAGCAATGAAAAGAACTGCAGCCAACTGCGGGAAGCTGGAAAAAACCCAGCTGTTCAGCTAGAAAACATCACAGAGCAGGGTGACCTCTCCAC
Organism: Buceros rhinoceros silvestris; assembly: GCF_000710305.1. Taxonomy (NCBI): domain Eukaryota; kingdom Metazoa; phylum Chordata; class Aves; order Bucerotiformes; family Bucerotidae; genus Buceros; species Buceros rhinoceros. Next base: position 3,734 of record NW_010428375.1, on the reverse strand, counting down.
AGCCTCTGTCTAACGAGACAAAGGCGAGCTGGGGAGCCAAGAGCAAACAGTCGCTGAAAGGCCTGAGGATCCAAAGGGATGAGGCCTTTGGAGGGGAGAGAGACACTCACTGAAGTTCATTTCTTTATATAACCCAGAAAATATTGCAACAGGTGAGATGCGTCCGCACAACGTGGAAGAAATACTTTTTCCCCTCATTCCTGCCAGCAGCCCATTTTGATTCACAACCTTATTGAAAACAGTATTTTTATTAGGAAAATAATTCTGCCTCAGCATTTTGTGTCATTTTCTTGTAATGGTTTCTGATAAAGTGGGTGAATAACATCGGAAGTGCTGGCCACTGCTCTAATTTTTTAAAAGCTTTCTCTGAGCCCTTGGTCACACTCCTCTCCGGTTCGTTTTCTGTAGATATTTAAATGATGGAATTTAATTAGTGCAATTTTTAATGGAAGTTGGTTTTCAAAGTTGTCCACGTGAACGTTCATAGAATTTGAAATGCTCGCGTCAGGATTCGTGACCAAAGGGCTTGTATCTGTATCCAGAGACCAGATGAATAACTTCCAGAAAACCCTGGTCTGTTGGAGGGTGTTCAGCAAAAAAACCTGATTTCAGTGACCGAATTACTTATAACTAAATATTTGATATGCTCAAGAGTTTCCTGACATTTTTCTCAGAGTCTAAGTGTTACTGCTGTAATTAAGGTATAAACATCCCCCCTGACTCGATGGACTTTCTACGAACTTCTGCCTGTCAGCAGAGCCGAGAATAGAGGAGAAGCCTTTCAATGCACAGAGACAGTTCTAACGGCTGAAGGGCCCACATCAACCTTCCACAGATACTCGGTGTAGTTACCCCTCCAGAAGGCTTTTGCATCTAGCGTATCTTCCACCTGATGGCGGTGCCTATCCGAGGTCCTATGAGCAAATATATTCCCTGGTGGTTTAATCCATGAAGGAAAACAAACACTAAAGCTTCACAAACTCCAAGACATTCCTCCAGTTGTTAATCAAGACACTGCTAGCAAGAACTGACCGTTCAGGACTCCAAACTGGAGCTATGTAGGCATCTCCTCAGCTCTTGCCAAAGCCAAAGCACGCTGACCTTGGTAGCTCTCTCTGCAGTTTCTTTTCTAGTACTTCTGAGGCAACAGTGGTGAAAGACTCAAGTGAAAACTCATTAAGAATATGAAGCAACGTAAAATAGGCTTGGGAGAATTTAAATCCCTTTTGGAATTAAAAAAAATACTCTGCATTTAATCCTGGCCATTAGTTATTAGTCACACGCATTCATTAGTAACAGCTTTTATCTTTATATTCCACAAATTTCCTGCCGTAGTCCGGTCAGACATGTTTCCGCTTCGCATAATAACTTTGCACTAGCACAAAACATTCTCAAATCAGGCTTTTTCTGTCAAACCCAGGGACTATTCGGGAGTCTTTAGTGCAAACAGCCCCACCATGACAAAAACATCTGGCCACAGAGAAGCCATTTGAGGAAGTATCAGTAAAACCGGTTTATTCTGCTCTCCACGTTTCCCCAAGGAAGCAGCAGGAAGGTTGGATGATGCAGGTTCACGGTGCTGTAAAATAGCAGTTGAAGAAAAGCGTCCCCAGATACCAGAGGTTTGGTCCTCTAGAACCCAGATAACTGAATGCACCGAGCTCAGGAATCTTCCTGTAATTCCTCATCGTCCCCAGATTACGAAGCAGAAAACTTACCAGCTTTTACCTGGCAGAAAAGCGCTAAGGAAGAAACAAGGAAACCATTAAACTTTTGACTTCCTTTAAACTTGGCACCGTTTTCCGAGCACTATGGGGACGGTCCGTCACCACCGGCAGGATCCAGGGCCCTGCGTCCTGTGCTGGGAATTGCGGTGAACTGTCACAGAGGCCGGGCCACGAATAACGAACACTCAGCGCTCTCTCGGCACCGTTTTGACAGACACAAAACAGGAGCTTTGCGACTGCCATGAAATTCAGACGTGGGGGAGCCAGCCCAGGGAATAACATCTTAAGGTCCAGGTGGGAGTCAGCATTAGGAGCACACGACTTAATAGATCCACTGAATAAAATGAGCATTTGACCAAAGAAATATGACATATTTGAGAGTGTCCAGAGCTTTGAATATGAGACCAAACACAAAATGGAACGAGCAGCCTAGGAAAGCCACACATGAAGGAAGCACCAGCCTGAAAATAAATCTGCAAAGCCTGCATCATTCCAGGGGAACCTCTTCTCATGAAATGAAACGAATGAAAACGACTACTCACCCAAATTTTCAATGGAATAATATCGCTGTTTGCTGTCCACCCGCACGGTCTCCGCGTACGGGCTGCCCACGCCGTAGCCGATGATGTACCCGCGGACAACAATGTTGGGGTTCAGCGGTGGAGTCCAACTCATGACGATACTTGTTGTCAAGGGCCTGACGTGAAGAGAGCTTGGCTGGTCAGGAACCTGAGATTCTGGGATTCGAAAAACAAACAGAGAAGAAAGTAGAAATTAATATTCTACTCGAGCTTTGAGATTAGATAAAAAAAAACCCAACCAACCAACCAGGGCCCCCAGAGTTACATGCAGAGCTCACATGCAATTTCATTTGTGAGCTACATCCTTCCCCTTCCAAGACACCGGGATGCCTCAGCCTGTTTTAAACAGTATCTATCTCCTCGTGCTTTCCACCTGCAGGATAAGCCTCCGAGAGAGACTGAAGATGATGCAGGGAAACGAGAGGCGACCTGCAGGAGGGCTTCCCGCAGGACCACACCTCTCTGACCTGCCCTGTTACAAGATCAGCACCATCCTGACAGGTGGTTGTT
>NW_010428375.1:0-779 GCF_000710305.1 Buceros rhinoceros silvestris | reverse complement strand
CAGCAGGATCCTGACAGCTGATTGTCCAACAGTTCCAAAACGAAATAATGAGATCTTTGTGTTCTAGGTATTCCCAGGTCTGACTCGTTAAGTAGTAATTAATCACTTGGAGTCTGTTTGCCTTCTACAAGCCTAATTCTACTGTACAAGTCAGAGGAGTGAGTGCCTTTTGCTCGAGTTTACCCGGTAACTACCATACCACAAGTCTCTTCAGAGGAGCCGCACAGTAGCTTGTCTTTTTGAGAGCAGAAAGAGACAAGTCACTATTTTTCCCCAACAAAAAGGCTTGTGATATAATAGCTGAAAGCTTAGACGGAAGGCAACAAGGACAGGGCAGCAAGGAAGCCGCCAACAATCTAAACCGCTGTAAACTCCAACAAAGGACACTTCCGAGTTGTGAAGCATTCCCACTGTAAACCTTGGAAAAGGTGATAAAAAGAGGAATTAACTCTTTTCAAAATGTGTCCTCGGTGTTCTGAGCACAGGAGGGGCCTCCGAGAGCCCACGGCACCTTCGGGGCAGCCTGACCAGTACGATACCGCTCCGCAACACCCCGCCGCTTTAGGAGTCCTTTGCATTCAACTCCTTACAATTGCAAAGCACGGCTCCTGTGTAAAGCTGAAAAGTCGCTGCTCCTGAGAGGACGACACAGATTGCACCAGCAGCGCCACTGGCAGCCACCCCCAGCTCCACTCCCAAGCTCTGCTTTAACGCAGGAGCAGAAGTGACTTGAGCAGCTATTCCTCAAAAACAAACAAACAAACAAACCAAACAAACAA
>NW_010428374.1:43636-61762 GCF_000710305.1 Buceros rhinoceros silvestris | reverse complement strand
GAAGTTAAGCCTGGGAAGAAGGGAGGGGAACATGTTTAAAGATTTAATTTCTGTTTCTCATTATCCTACTCCGAATTACCTGGCAATAAATTAAATTAATTTCCCTAGGCCAAGTCTGTTTTGCCCGTGATAGTAATTGCTGAGTGATGTCTCTGTCCTTTCTTTGATCCATGAGCCTTTCGTTGTGTTTTCTCTCCCTTGTGGAGCTGAGGAGGGGAGTGATAGAGCAGCTTTGGTGAGTCCCTGGCGTCCAGCCAGGATCAACCCACCACAACACAGCAGTTCTTTTTCCGTAGTGTATTTAAAGCACAGTCAGTAAGTAAAACAGAATGTAGTTCATGCTAGGTGAGTTTAGCTGGGGAAAGGCAAGAGAAGGATGGACAGGTCTGTTCCCAAGATCTCTCAGCAATATGAAGGTAGAAATCATTAGAAGGACTAAAACTCAGTGTTATTTTCTTCAGTTATTGGTTGGAGAGAGGTCTTGCTGTTAGGTAATCTTCCAGAAGGGCTGGAGCTGGGAAATTATCCAACTGACTGGGTGTTTTTGTTAGATTATGTTGCGGCTTGGGGTGATATAAAGCATCCTTTATTTGATTTTCTGGGAAAAGAAGGGAGAGGTTGATTTATATTTCTGTTCTGAATTATTAAGTCATTCATTTTACTGTAGTGTCAGGAGTTCTCCAGTGAGATCACATCCTGTCTGGCAGAACAAAATAAAAATAAATTGTCACAACTGCAGTGCCAATGGTGTTACAGACTAAGTAACATGATGATGTCAAATGACTTGCCTAAGGATAGAGAATGGGTCAATAGCAGAGGTGTGCACAGAGCTCCACTCTGAGTCTTTATCTACGGATCCACACTGTCTTTTGAAGCAGTCTGATACTAGAAAGGGAGGGCTTCAGACACAGGCCACAAATGTGGAATTTCACAGGAGATAATGGTGGGATCTCCCCCAGTTTGTATCCTTCCCTGGAAAATTACACGTTTTTACAACACCTGTTTCCTACAGACAGCTTTACTTACAGGTGCCAGCACATCCATAAACCCTGCTGTTACGTTCAGTACGTTAAACTTCCTCCTTCCAAAGCTTTATCCCTACAGCTCTGCTCTTACCTGAGGCATGGAGAGCACTTTCCTGCGGTTTTCTGAACATGTGACTTCAAACTGCAGTGTATAAGCCTTATGGCTGCGCTTTTTCTTCTAGAAAGTGCAAATGTTTGCTAAGTTTATTTCCTGTGGGAAAACTAGAAATGCCATACTTTCTTTTTTAGTTTTACTTTATTGTTTTTGATAAGTAAACAATGTAAACTAAAACTGAGTATAACAAAGCACAATTTCTGTGCCAGACATTCTTCTGTGCAGGTTGATCAAGCACATCTCACAGCCATAATCCCCAGTCACCTGGTACACCTGTTCCTTGTTCCATTTAAAAATCCTGGCATTACTGTAGTAACTGACAGAGCACTTATTTCAGGGATCAGTGCTGAGGTCTTGTCACGGATAAATATACTTAACAGGGTAAGTAGAACACTTGCTGTAGTGGTACACTTCCTTGCTGTGTTTAATTATGAAGATTACTCATCGTCTACCTGAAAAAATAAGAAGGGGTCTTTGAAGCTTTTGCCCAAAAGCCAGTGAACTTTTCGGTAGTGATGGTCTCTGATGCTGTTAGGAGCCCTCCCCTTAGAGCATTAGGCAGAGGATGATAATCTTCCCTTTGTGTCAGAGCAGTGAAAAAGCAGTAGGTGCTATGTTCTGACAATTCTATGACTCATTTAATCTCCAGAGCTATACAGACTATTAAGCATTTGCTTTATAGGTCCCCCATTATAATCAGAGTCTATTTTTAGTCTTTTTTTCTAAGAAGGCAAAATTAAGGTCAAGGAAATTCAATGTGCTTTTACAATAACTCTCTGTGAGGAGACGGGATTTTGTTTGGCTGCTTTGTTATCTTACTCTATTTTTCAGACCAGCCTGAGGTCACAAACAGAAGTAATGCAAATTCTTGGGACGAATCATTCAGCTGAAAGAGAAATGGGGAGTTCCTCTGCACTACGTCCCCAGCCACGTGTCCAGTGTCCCCCAACAGGGGATAGGAGGGGGACTGGAAGCAGTTGCAAGGCCTTTAAACCATCAGACAGGTGATACCCAAAGAAGCAGCCTGGCACCACGACAGTGTGCATGGTAAAGACAGTGGGAAGCAGGGGAGCACTCCAAAGTTGAGGCTGCTCTTGATGTGAAGAGCCTTGGGTAACTCACAAGCAGAATATTGCGAATCTCACTGTGAGCTGGAAGGCAATATTGCTAGTGCGGCAGTCCGCTCAGCAGCACGACTGTCCAGCCACATGAGGGGAATAATAAACTAGCCTGGAGAGTCATAGTGTGCCGATCATGTTGCATTAACACTCTTGGAGCTCAGTGTCCTTCTGCACCCTGGGCTGTTTGGGGTCTTGTACACATGAGTCATAGTGTTAACTTGACTGCTTTGCTTATGCAAGGTTCTCAAAGCCTTCCTGGGATGGCGGACCTAGGGAAGCCTGTCTGTTCTTCTTGAAGGGGTCATGAGTTTCTGCAGGGCAAGTGGCAGAGTCAAGGCTAGTATTTTTTTTTTAACAGAAACATTGTCATCTGGGCTTTGCAGCACGGAGAAACAAAAAGAAGTACAGAATGATGAAATCAGTGGCAGAGGTGATGTTCTTCAGGAAGCAAAATACATGGAAGGCATCTTGCCATTTCTAGCAAGGGAGTTCGTTAGTGTTTACAATTTTTACAATTTTTCTTGGTAGTATTGCTTACCCATCTAATAAAACAATATCTAACTCATGCACATCCCAATAAATTCCCCTTCTGCAAGGTACCCACCAAGGAGAAAAGGCACTTTTTTTTTTTTTTTTTTTTAATGCAATGATTCTAATTCTGGCTGCCTAGTCCTGAGCCAAGCTCTGGGTGAATTCTGTAACGGAGAAAACAAAACCCACCTGAATAACTGAGCAACACATCATCAATACAATGGGTGCCTTAGCTCCTGCACTTATAGATACAGGAAGTTCTAGAAAGCTCTGAACAAAGCTGGTGTGGGTGGGATGAGATGGGGAGGAGGCGACCTTGGAAGCTGTGCTGACAGACCACTCATCCAGATTTTCATTCTGCAGTGTGAGTAATAGGCCTGAATAACTACTCTGCGGACAAGTTCCTGGAATATATGATGGTCCTGTGCTGAATTTTGGTGTTTTGATGAAAACTTTTGATGACTTTATATGTAATAAAAAAGCCCCCGCATTTCTGAAACTTCTGATTCAGGTTTTTGAGTCATGGCGGACAAGTTCCTGGAATATATGATGGTCCTGTGCTGAATTTTGGTGTTTTGATGAAAACTTTTGATGACTTTATATGTAATAAAAAAGTCCCCGCATTTCTGAAACTACAGGATTCAGGTTTTTGAGTCATATCCTACAGTATTGCAAGGAATAGTGGACAAAATTATGCCTGCCTAACTGCGCAGATATCAATAGCTTGTAGGATTTGTTGTTTTAGGAGTTTAAAGCTGGCCTAGATTTCTCAAATCCTCCTTGAACAATGTTAGCTGTTGCATTCCTCTGCTGCTCCTCTCTTCAATATTTACTGCCAAAACCAGTTAAGTAACAAATGTTCTCACTTACTACTTTACTTGTACATACTTACAGTTCGGTCATCTTATACAAATTAAGATGTTTTAAAAAATTACTACATACTAGTTAACTTCTCTTTTGGGTTTTGTTTTGTTTTGTTTTTTAATAGAACTTCCTGCATACCTTAGTTTCTAGATACACAACCTCTCCAAAATTGTGGATCTCTCTTGTTTTTACTTGAATAATAATTTTGGCTTCTGGACATCTCAGGTATGAATGAGTACCATCAGTATAAATGCTCAACGAGTCATACACTAGTCTGTTAAGTATCCATCTGAAATGTCTCAGGATTAATTCCACTGAAGAAAAAAGAAAGGCTGGAATAAGGAATATCTGATCTGATAAAATGTGAAAAACTGTATTTTTTGATAAAAAAACCATTTACTTGTGAACAATTTAAAGGCAGTTTTAATATTACTTACATTGTAATATAAAGACAGATTTTTGCTTACCATGTTCCTGAATATTGAAGGCATAGTAACAGTCTGGAACTAGATTTCAGCTTCTAGGTACAATACTTGGTTTTATTTGGTACTCCTTTCGGATTGCCCCAGGAAAATGCTGATCATTTTTCAGCAGCCCTCCTACCAATGTCACCTGTGCTGGTGCAGAAGGCTCTTACAGCCTTTCTTATCCTATTTCTGGCAAACACCAGTAGGCAGTAAGTGAACCTCAGCTGGCTTGGCAGACCTTTTCTTGGTGCAGAGAGAGGGGAGGATCTCGCACCATCCTCACTTCTCTTTCTTTAGGGGTCTGGAAACTGTTCTGGAAACCTGCAGCCATTTCAGCCCTGTAAATGGGAACACAGCAGCAAGCAACTCCTTATTGTACAGACTGAGTCCGATTGGCTTTTGAATGTCTCCAAGAATAGAGACTCCACAACATCTCTGGGAAACCTGTGCCACTGCTGTCTCCCTCACAGTGAAAAAGTGTTTTTTTGTGTTCAGGTTTAATTTTTTTTTTTTTTTAGTTTGTGCCCATTGCGTCTTGTTTTCTCAGTGAGAAGATTCTGTCTCCCTCATCTTCATTCCCTCTTTCTGATCAGGTGTTTATGCACGTTGGTAAGATCCCCTGGAGCCTTCTCTTCTCCAAGCTTAACAGCCCCAGCTGCCTCAGCCTCTGCTCATATGACAGATGCTCCATCTGAGTTACCCTGTAACCATCTTTTGGACTTGGTTCAGTGTGTCCATCTCCCTCTTGTACTGGGGAGCCCAGAACTGGCCACGACATTTCAGATGCAGTCTCACCAGTGGCAAGAAGAGGGGAAGGGTCACTCCCTTGACCTGCTGGTTATGCTTTTCCTAATGAAACCTGGAAGGCTGTTGGTCTCCTTTGCCCCGAGGATGCATTATATTTGTTGTTTCATACTCAAAAAGCAGTAGCAGCCGGAGCAAAAAAAGACCTACCCGGTAGTCAGTCCTCTGAGCAGGTGTTGAGAAAGCTGTTCCACAGAGTTAAAAGCGTATTCTGCAACATGAGCTGATTGCCAAATGAAGTAGGGCTTACACTCATTCATCTTGCTGTCAGGACTCTCCACACAGCACAGAAAGCAGATCAGCAAGCAGAATATAAGCCCCAGGTAGCAAAGCCTGAGAAATTAGTTAAATATAACTCTATGAAATTGCTTTACTGGCCATGGCAAGCAGGATTCTTACGTTAGCCTGAGAGATGATTATGTTCAGGGTTTTTTTCTCCTTTTTTTGGTGGCTGTCTGTGAGACAAAATGTATATTCTTCATTTTAATATGTAAAGAAAGAGAACCATACACATGGAAGCAGATTGCTCTTCCTGGCAGCAAATAAACTCAGAATTCTCCTTCTCTGCAGCTCAGCTGTGCACATACTTAAATGTATTTCATTGCTTACCTGAGCATCTTTCCATTGCCTATAGTAAATACGGTAAATACAAAAGTGTTGTTATATGAATGTGTCTGTCCTCAGAGACTTCCCTGCTCCCTGGGATCAGAAGCATTAATCTTCCAATAGTGCTACTTATTTGGGGAAAGAAAGAAATAGCAGAGTAAAAAAAACATACTAACTTTTTCTGATCTTAAAAACTGTGACACCCTTTTAAGAAGTAACAGATCCCTATATCCTGAAGATATGACTGTTTGGGACTCTACGCAACAGAATTAATGGAGCGTGGGCCTTCTGCAATTTCAGGGCACCACTGCCAAGTTCAGCTTTAGAGAAACTTCACTTGCCTGTGCAATACTTTTTTTCTGTTCTTTTTTTTTTCCAGTTCATATAATATATATGATGTTTTTTCACTGCCATTGAAAGATCCCAGAAAAAAATTTTGGAAGCTTTTGGAATGAAAACTGACCTAAAGCTTTTATAAAATGAACAAACATTTCATTTTTTAGATAACCTGGAGCTGCAGCCACTCTAACTCTATGTAAGACTATGATACACACATATATAATTATAATACATACAGAAATTTAAAAATTTCTCAAATCTTAACATTAACTTCAGTTAGATTTCTTAGTAGCAGAATGGTGTAGTAGAGTTTTTTAAGTTGTGATTTAACACTATGTCACTTGTGTTAATGTCATAATTTGGTTGGCCAAGGCTGGCCAGTTACAGGACAAACCCTCTCCCTAATTAGCTCCTTTCCCATTCCAGGAGAAAAGGTTAGGTAAAGAGATAAGAAAAAAAGAAAAGTTTGTGTGATCACTATTAAGTTTAGGAAACTACAATAGTTTTAGCAACAATAGAAAGACACTATAGACAGAAAGACATACAAGATATTAACCAGTTCATATAGCATCAGAAAACTGGTGCAGCGAGGGTTAAACTGCTGTCTGTTCAGCAGTGGTGGCAGAAGCAGCTGCAGAGCCAGCAGAGCACTCGGCACGGCAGCGGTGGTCCAGTCGCGGTGGTCCACTTGCAGGCAGGGCTGGTGAAAGGATGGCAGATGTTGCTGCAGGAACAAGAAGCGGTGGCTGGGCTGTGGAACAAAGCAGTTACAGCAGTCGGTAGTGGCAATGTGGGGTGGCCCCAGGGTGAAAGAAGCATCAGAGGTCATGGCAGGAGGCAAGCGGCAGTGAGAGAAGGGGAGTCGCAGCCACTCCAAGTGCGCATGATAAAGGGGAGCGGTTTCAGCTGCACGCTGTTTTTAAAGAAACAGTGAGCCCACCAAAAGCTCCACCACCAGTGAGACATGCGAATGTACATGGGAGGAATACTCTAATTGGCTTTTTGATGTGTCCATCACAGACAAACCAACCCTGTTTATCTTAAACCAGGACACATAAATAAAATCTAGGAGAAAAAATAATAGAAAAAAAAGAAAAAATATTTAAGGGAAAAAATAACATGTAGGAGAAAAAAAATGTAATGACCATCATAACAGAGGACCTGACAAGCACATTATAAATAATTTTTGCTAGTGAGATTATGGTTGTTTAAGGATTTGTCCTAATGTGGTCCAGACTTGTCTGAGCAACTAAAAGCCTGATGCAGTCATACAGAAATTTGACTATATACAGAGTCTTTTCTCAAAGGCTTACTTTGTGTTAAAGCATTATAAAAAACAATCGAGGTTTTCCCTGTGAACCGATTGAGTATTCTTAAAATGACATCCTTTAACGCATCTGTCAGCCCAGAGGGACTGAATTATGACAAGGGATGGATCTGGGCTTGGAAGATGTGAAGAGCACACACTGGGAAAAGCCTTACAGGGTACCAGGCAGGGAAAGGGTAAACCAGACGCCACCAGCATTTCAAGTCAGCTGTCAGCTTACTGGTAAGAAGAGTTTTCAGCATATGGGAAATGGTTCAAGATTAAAAACATTTAGTTGAAATTTAACTTTCAGCAAAGCCTGGTTTGTTCTTAGTTTCAGAATGTTGTTTGTTCTTACTGAGAACGTTGATTGTCTATAGGCAAATAATAGCTGATTTAGACTTCAAACCTGAGAAGAGTTTTCTGCTTAGGTTACCTCTGCTGAATTAAAGAACTTTGGAAGCTCAGTTCTAAAGTAAGGGGTGATTTTTTATTAACTACATTTACATTAAAGTAGTAACCCCAAACAGGCCATGCCTCTGTTCTTCCCTCTGTGAGCCATATAAACCAGTGCCACATTGTTTCTAATTTCGGTTTTCTTCAGCATCAAGGAAAGATGAATTGATGTAAATGGAAAAAGAGAATTAGCTACTGATTGCTATGAATGGACTGATTTGGATGTAAAAAGAATGAAATGCCCCTGAAGAATCACATTTGTGGAAGAACCATATCATTAAGTATTACCGATTTTGGATAGATTGTGAGAGTCGTGTGTTCATGTGTTTATGTTTTAGTTAGATTAGCAGAGGACACAATAAGCATTTATGACTCATATATGTCAATTTGATGCTGATTTTGTGAAAACATATCATTCCTATTGGCATAGAGCATGTTAGTTCATAATACCTTGAAAAAATACAAAACAGAAGAATGAATTACAAGGGTGCAGTACTTTTAATTCTGTATTAGCAGCCTAAAAGTTGGATTTACAATGCTGTAAAACTCTGGCCTGAGAGGAGAGGCAAATAGGTATGTGGAGCTGAGGGATAGGGGATAAATGCTGGGATATCTGGCAGCTTAAGCCCAAGGATAGTTAGTTGTTCAGAAGAAGGTAATTATAAGCATGTGATATACAAGGTGGAAAGGTAGCCATAAAGAGAGATAGTGCTACCTCCCAATGTTAAATGTCGGGGGAAATAGTAACATTCATGGAGACAGCCTTTGCGCATTTGGCTCTGGTGTGGTAGGTTGATTCTGACTGGCAGCCAAGCCGCTTCAAGCAAGCTAAGCTTGCTCACTCCATTGCAGTCGAATGGGGGAGAGAATCAGGAAGGCAAAAGTGAGAAAAATCGCAGGTGAAGATAGAGACAGTTTAGTAAGTGTAGGACAAAAATGAAAAAAAGCAATGCGATGCAAAGGCAATTGCTGAGGCTTCTGAGGCTGTGTTGAGGGAAGACAATAAGTGTTGAATTATGCTCAGACAGCTTGTGACATCTCCTGACTCTCATCAGAAGGCAAAAAGAGAGCAAAAGCTCTAATTATTATATTCCAGCAAAAGGCAAGCAAGCTCAAGCTCAAGCACACAGCTTGTTTTTTCCCATTTCTCTTTTATACAGTTTTTCTAACTCTGCAGGCTAACATACAATCCTTTATCACTGCGAGAGAGAGGCCTGAGACTCTTTTCATCTTCTTGTTTACTAATCTTGGCTCTTTTCTCAAGCATGCTGAGCCAAGCACACAGTGACTGCGTTCGGTCACTATCACACACTCTGAGCAGCGTTCTGCTTGGTTGACATCCAATCATTCCACATTCTTTCTGTTTCTGCTTCCTTATCTTGATGTTCTTATCGGGCCATCGCTCCTCTGTTTTTATATATCTATTCTACAAGCCTTTGCTTTGTTTCCAAACATATCTTTAAAGGTTATTATTAGCAAAGCCATCTGCAGCTTTTAACAAAAACAATTTCTTTAGCGGTTATTAATAGCAAAGCTGTCTACAGCATCTAATACAAAAAGTGCCTTGAAGTTTATTAATAGAAAAAGCCATCCGCGATGATCAATGCAAGAGCCAGGTGCTTTGGCACTTTTCTACAGGCAATCACAGCAGACAGATGCCCAACTAGTTGCTGAGCAACAGCTGCCTTAGAAGAGCTGTCCCCAGATTTATTGCTGGTCTGATAAGCAATTCAGTTAATTCATAGGTGGAAAGTTTGCTTTTGTGCAGGGTCAATGCTTGCTCAATGATTTGGGCTGTTTTTGACGGATGCTTAAATATCTGCTTCTTGGTGAAGAGCTTGTATTGATGTACCATAGTGGAGCAAAAGAAAGAGGATTTTTAGGTACTGAGAGAGGGTAAGTTGGGCAAGTGGATGGACACATATATATGTCACCAATTTCAGGCTTGCACAGCCTTTAGTTATGGCAGCTTGGAGAGAAGGGCAGAGTGAATGTAGGGCAGGTTGTCCCTACCTGAATAGATCTCTCTGATAACATAAAGTTCATTATTACTTTCCCCAACTCAAAGAAGATCCTAGAAGTCTTTGAGAACATGTAAAAATTCCAAAATCTCCACAATTCTTCAATGCAACTTTTGTAACTGGAAGTTTCTACCTGCTTCATTCCTCAGTCCTTGTGAAGCACTGGTACAGGTTGGACACAGGGACAGCCGGAACTCCTCATCCCATCCTCAGTGGCTCCAAACCCCTTCCGTATACTGGTAGCTGGGTCAATACTACAGAGGGTGTAGGATCCCAATGGAATCAATCCTATCCTTGGGAAGGAACAGAAATTTCTACTGGTGGCCAAGGAGGTATGCAGTTTAAGCACAACAAGCAGCCGAGAACATCCAGAATAGGACAGAGGCTTCCAACAGAGAGGCAACATCTGCCCACTCTTGGGTTGGAACAAACTAGGGCAATGTTTCTGCTCAAGGACCTGGCAATACAAGTCAAGTTGGGAGCCTTTCTTGGGAGCTATGGTTAAGAAACTTTGTTTTTTTCTCTAGGGAGGGAAGACATGGTCAGAGCAAAAGAAGAGTTTATCAGCTCGTGAAACAGAAGGTTGGGTAACTGATTATATTGACAGTTAGCATTTGTTCCTTTCCTAAAATAACTGGTAGATAGGACTTGAAATCTGACAAAAATAGGAAACTTAAAACCCACAAAGTCAACCTTCCTGAAGTCAGCTATACCTCCATGGTTGCACACAGAATCACAGTATCATTCTGGTTGGAAGAGACCTTTAAGATCATCGAGTAGGTGCAGAGAATAATATACTTCTACACAGAATTCACTGTTTGTGCTTTTACAGAGAACTAACATTGATTATTACTACTTCTCCTTGCACAACTGTCTGTTCAATATCCTGGCTTGTATGAGCATATGGTATAGTTTGAGAATAACTATTCGTTCTCTCACATTTATTCTAACTGAGACTATTCATTACTGCAATTTAAAAAAGCCTAATTTGAGATACCCCAGAATGTAATAATTATAATTTTTTTCGGAGTTGCAGTTTGACACTTCAGAATTTGGATTCCAAAGAGCAATTTCTAGGATGAGTGGTCTGAGGTCTCTGACATACTTCTCCTATGCATGATTTTTTCTGACAAGTATTCATTGTAGCCTTCACAAAAATAGCAGTGAATGATTTCCATTCCAATTTAGAGAAAATACTAAAGAGAGGGTCATACAAAAAAGTAGTCTAGAAGAAAATGGATAAAATAAAATGTAACCTTTTAATTTCATTAAAATGAATAAGCCATCTGTGGGTGATGAAAGTGTGCTCTTATCTTACACAAGAAGAAAAACATATGGCTGAAGGTAAATAGTAAGATAGGAAATGATTGAATTTAGTTTAACATTTAATCCTGTAGACCAAGGGCTTTGAAAGTTAACAGATATCTCTCTGCACTGCAGAAGAATTTAGATTTCCCTAGACCACTACGTTCTTTGAATTCTGCAGTGATACAGATCTGTATGGTTTAGTTTGGCTGGCAACCATGGTAAAACACGCCAAATGCTTGTATATTTATACAGTGCTTTCAACCACTCCACTTTCTTTATTATCAGAAAATAATGTCACTTATAAATGCATGAATTGGGAAGCAGACATTGTGTAGGAAATAATTGACTTTTGTCCTTTGTTTAGACAGGACCATTTATAGGTTGAAAAGCGAGAGTGGCTCGTGCCTTTAAGGTGAAGTGGGATGGATTTTTACCAAAGTGATTTCCTGGATTCTCTAGCTGCTTCTATTCTTACCAACCATGCATTAAATCTTTTTATCTATGTTTCACCGTCATAAGGCAGGCTGAATATTGTAACACCAGCACAGGCTTTTCTGACTTCTAAGCAGTTAGCAGTGCAATCCTTTTCAAGTTCACATCAAAGCTGCCATCTCCTGATAGCGGTATTCCTGCTTACAGTGCTGTAACTAGACAAGAATTCAGTAGAAACAGTGAGGATGGGGCTTCAAACTTTTTTAGTAAAAAGGGTCTATCTGCTAAATTAGGAAGGAAAAGAATTCCTCAGGAATTACACAAGAAGTGACGTTTGTGTATCAATTCCTCTGAAGGAGCAGACTCACTCTTTACGTCTCCTTTAAGGACATAAACCTAAACCAGTCAATAACCTCCTTGGAAGTTCTGTTTAAGATTTCCTTTTCATCCTACTCTACCAGCTTTTCCTCAGCTGTAACACATGATTTGTTTTGCTTTGTTTTGTTATTTATTTTCCTGCCACTATACACCTTTTATATTTTGTTTCCCATACAATTACAACAACTGACGTTTTTCAATCTTTCCTGCATTTAAAACACACATTATTTCATTAGCAGTGTTATCAATGCTTTAGTGATATATGACTAACTCGAGTGAGTTACTTTTTACTTAAAGTGAGTTTTTGTTTGCTTGAATAAAAATAAATAAAGAACATGTTTTGACATTAGTCTGATCCTATAAACACTCATTCACTTTCCACTGGACACTAAGCAAAGCTACCTGCCTGGACAGCTGGATCTTTCAGTTAGTTACTAAAACGCCTAATGGAAGTGCGCCTACAGTTGTCCTGTTTCACAGGACTTCCCCCTTTTCTGCTGTAATTTCAGTTTATGTGCCTGTATCTTCAACTTGTTTCTTCCTCGTCCTGGTGTTCTTATTACAACAACAACAAACCCCATATTTTATAGAAAAAGCAAGACCTAAAGCCTTTAATTTTTAGAGAATGCTCCCTTAGTGTCTTTCATCCCAAAAATGAAGCAAAGGATAGTCCAAATTAAAATGAACTGAGTTAAATTTTAAAATTAATTAAAATTAAAAGAAAAATCTAAATTATTTTTCATTACATTATTTTTCATTAACTTTTTCCTCAAGCTGTGAATCATTGTGCAACTCAGAGAGCTTCTGTGAGCGCTGAGTCTGCTCTATTTCTGCTCTAACTGGTAGCCAGGCTGTTCGGTTAAGGTTGACACCTGAAAGAAGCTACAAGCCTCACGACCACATGAGAAGGACAAGGAGCTGGTGACATACTACAGAGGACAGAAGCTGGGTGTGACAGGCAATGATGAACGCTGGGTGAAGTTTGAAAGGAAAGGACCCACCAGTATGTAGAAGCCTCAGAAGGATTTAGGATCTTTCAGCATACCCTGTGAAGATAGCGTTAAATGAATCAGTCCTTAATGTCCTGTATAATTTAATTGTTATGGTTTCCTTTATCTTTTACCAATTATAAAACATAGAATCAGTTGTTTGTTACATCATTAGACCTCACCGTAAATTAACAAGTATATAAATATTCTATTAGCTTCATTTTACACTTCTGACACGTAAATCAAAACGTTGTCATTTTAGCACGACTGCTCTGCATTGATCACATGTCCTTCAAAAGGATGTTTGAAGACTCAAAACCTTTGTCACAGCTCTTCAGGAGAGTAAAGGGGAGACTTACAAATAAGTACAAAATTAATTAAGAGTTTGCAAATGTAGTGGGACTAAAAGGTCAGTTCTGTCTTTGCAAAAGGTTAACAGCAGGTCACCGTTTGGCTGTGCACTCAGACCATCATTTATTGTGTTTATAGATCAAATTAGTAACCTCAATCGGTCTGAAACATTGGGGCTAGCATGGCCAAGTGTCAAATTTTGAGGAATTACCTCCCTCTCTGTGCACAACCTTGCACCCCTTAGGAGTAAAGAGGGGACCAGAAGCATCTCTTCAGTCTGGGCAGATGCCGTAGCGTCAGAAGCTGAAAGGTGCTGCTTAGGAAGCTTTGCAATGCCTGGGGCAGGAAAATACAAGGCTAAAACATGTTCACTGACGTGAACTATCCACATTTTTGGAAATCACTACTAAAATAAGTGGAATTATTAACTGTTGGTATAAAGTAAGTAACAGTGCAAAGGTAAAATGCAGGAGAAGATGCAAAACAAGGTTTGTAGTTGCTAAGCCTTGGTACTTTCAAAGGTGAACAATTTTTAAACTCAGTTTCAAATTAACTTCTAAGTTCAGTTTTGAAGGAAAGGCAGCTTTCTTCAGCAATGTTTTCCATGTTGCTTTTGCACAATAAATGTCTAAGCCTTATGTTACTCATGTTTAGCAAAGAGAATCTTCAATGCTTACCTGTCTTCTTTTTTTTTTAAAGAGCAAATTACGCTTATATTTTCATAAAGCAACCTTTTATAAAAGATTGTGTAATACAAGATAGTAGACTAACATTAACCACATTTTAAGGTAAAATTTTTGAAGTCCTCACTCACATTTGTATTTACTTCTTGTTCAGGTAGTCTTCCTGAATAACAGAGCATTGAAAAATAAAAGATACTAGAAAAGCAGTCCTCTCCAAAGTTTTATTTCTGTTTTTGCAAAGATATTGTATGGATTCTGCAAAAGCCCTGTCAAATTCTCAGTATATTACATATTAGTGAAGCTGTAATTCTCCCTGCTCATGTTATACCATGTTATTTCTTGATGAACTCTTGGTTCTACTCAGGCAAAGAGAAAGGTGCCAGTAAGTTCAGTGGAATAAGTCCATGGCACTTCTTCTTGTATCACACTAAGGAATTCGAAAAACATCTGTCTTCTCTTTCCAAAGGAAAACTTTTTAAAAGATATTTAAATAGTATTCAAAAATTCCAAGGAAAGCTCCATTCAATAGGAAGCCTATTAAATACTTGTTATATAGGATTAACAAGATCAGTCAGAGAGGAAGGGCCGGCAGTTAAACAGAGCTTTGCATTTCTTGCTAACCTTGATTTGAGATCCTTTATCAAATCATTAGTGATAAATTTAATTTCATATTTGCATAAAATCAACAGAAGACCCAGCACTGTTACCAGCTTTTCTTTGTTTTTTTCAAAATATAAAATATTTTTTATTTTTGTTACTCTTAAATGTTTGTTTTTTTAATCTTATTGACACCTGGCAAGTCGACTGTGATAAGAATTTTGTTCAAGAAAGTGTTTAATAAACTAAAGAGCAACTAGTCAGGCTGCAATGAGCTTTTATTCACAAAAGGTGAAAAAAACCCTGAATTTTCACTGTCAAAACAACGGGGTTTTTCTTAAAGATGGCTGAAAAATAGCTGTTCCAATATGTGCCATATATGCTGATGGGCCATATATACTGATGCATTTCACAGAACTGCAGAATTGCAGAATACTTTGGGTTAGAAGGGACTTTCAAAGGTGATCCTGCCTGCGGTGAGCAGGAACATCTTCAACTAGCTCAGTTCCCCCAGAGCCCCGTCCAACCTGACCTTTAATGTTTACAAGGATGGGGCTTCTACTACCTTTCTAGGCAACCTATTCCAGTGCTTCACCACCTCGTTGTAAAAATATCTTCCTTATATCCAGTCTACATCCACTCTAAATTTCCCCTCTCTTAGTTTAAAACCGTTATGCCTTGTCCTGACGTAACAGGCCTTGCCAAAAAAGGCTGCTTCTTATAGGTCCTCTTTTTAAGTACTGAAAGGCCTCAACAAGATCTCCCTGGTGCCTTCTCTTCTCCAGGCTGAACAACCTCAATTCTCTCAGACTGTCCTCACAGCAGGGGTGTTCCACCTCTCTATTCATTTTCATGGTCCTTCTCTGAGCTTGGTCCAACAGGTCCGTGTCCTTCTTGTGCTGAGGATTCCAAAGCTGTACACAGTACTCCAGATGAGGTCTCACTAGAGCACAGCATCAGGATCACCTCCTTTGACCACACTTCTGGCCGAACTTCTTTTAATGCATCCCAGATACAGCTGGTTTTCAAGCTCGTGTCCAGCCTTTCATCAACCTGTACCAAGTCCTTCTCCATAGGGCAGACTTCACTCTTCTCCAGGCTGAACAACCTCAATTCTCTCAGACTGTCCTCACAGCAGGGGTGTTCCACCTCTCTATTCATTTTCATGGTCCTTCTCTGAGCTTGGTCCAACAGGTCCGTGTCCTTCTTGTGCTGAGGATTCCAAAGCTGTACACAGTACTCCAGATGAGGTCTCACTAGAGCACAGCATCAGGATCACCTCCTTTGACCACACTTCTGGCCGAACTTCTTTTAATGCATCCCAGATACAGCTGGTTTTCAAGCTCGTGTCCAGCCTTTCATCAACCTGTACCAAGTCCTTCTCCATAGGGCAGACTTCACTCTGCCTGACCCATGTCCCTCAGGACTGTGAACTCCACCAGTATGTGATCACTGCAGCCCAGGCTGCCTCCAACCTTGGCATTACTGATGAGCTCACTTGCATTGGTTATTGTCAGGTCCAATATTGCATTCCTTCTGCTGGGGCTGTCTATTACCTGGCTTGAGAAGTTCTCCTCAACGCATTCCAGGAGTCTCCTGGATTGCCTACAGCTTCGGCGACATTTTTCTGGCAGATGTCAGGGTTGAAGGACCCCGGCAGGATAACAGCCTGCGAGTGTGATGCCTCCTGTAGCTGGAGCAAGAAGGCTTCATTAATAGGCCCCCCCTGATCAGGCAGCCTGTTGTAGGCACCAACCACAAAGTTTCCTTTATTGCCTTGGTGACTAATTCTTACCCACAAGCTTTTGACCTGCTCATAGTTATTCAGCTCTTCACACACTATCCATTTCTTGATTCAGAGGGCAATGCCTTCCCTCTCCTTCCTCCTCTGCCTCTTCTGACCAGCCTGTAGCCATCAATAATCACATCCCAGCCATGGGACTTGTCCCAAATTTCAGTAACAGCAGTCAGGTCATAGCTTGCTAACAGAATGGTAGCTTCCTGTTCCTCCCGTTCATTGCCAATGCTGCGTGTGCTGGTGTAGAGTACTTCAGCTGGGCTGTCAGCTGTATCACCTTCTTGGAGAAACACCCCTTAATTTCTTTGAGGTATATTGTTGGTATTCCCTGTGGCCTCCTGTTACCTTAGGAGCCTCTGGCTCATGCTTATAAGACTTCAGCAGTGCTGCAGTGTCCTCAGCATGCCCCAGAGCAAGGCACCCTCACTAGTGCACTGTTCCTCTAACCACCGCATGTCATTAAACAGCTTGTCACAGGCAAGCCTGATATTATCCCCCTTCCTTTTCAAGTCTAGTTTAAAGCCTTGTCCATGAGTCCTGCAAGCTCCTGAGCCAAAGACTCTCACCCTTTGAGAAAGGTGAATCCTGGTGACTTCGGAGTATACAATATACTGTATTGTTTACTCATAGCTAAATAATTCCAAAGGTGTATTTTCTGGGATATATTTCATGATAATCAGAAAATAGTACTGGATGAACAACAAAAGACATGTACAATGTCAATTTAAAATAAAAGAGAATTTTTCTGCCTGATTTATCATGCAGGACCTTTGTCTAGACTTTTTTTACAGCAGATATTCATAACACTTACGCCTTTAGTTAGTAAAAAATCTTGGCTTAGTACATTAATGATTTTGAGGCAAATTAAATATTTAAAGCAAAGTCTGAGAAGTGTAGCTTAAAATCTCTCAAACTAACACTCAAAAAGAGGTATCTTAGCTGTGAGGTGTGTGCGTGTTTGTGTGTGCCTGCTAGCACAAATGACTAAGGCTCATTTAAAAATAGGTGAAATAACAAGAACAAAGGAAGTGCTGGAGAATGATTTATCAGTGATGATAAAATCACAGGGACATGTATTCCTTAGTCTTTCATGTAATGAAATAATTAAAAATGGCAAGAACTGACCTCCAGCTTTTGGTCCAAACCTAATGAATCAGTCTCAAAATCTCAGCAAAAGGAAATTTAATTAAAAAAGAGACTCAGCAGATGTTACAGAACCTTTTGCAGGGTTTTTGACACTTCCCAGACAGAGAAAAAATTTGCATCAGAAGAAAACAGGATGAGAGATGGGGCAAAAATAAGTGCGTATCTCAGAAAACGGGTCCCTGTAGGCTGCTGTGTATATATAAGGCAGTAGATAAAATCTTAGGGAGGCGGTGATCCTCCATCCTGGAGACATGCCCTGCCCAGCACAGCTGCGTTTTCAGCAACATGGCCTCAATACTGGTGACCTCTGCCTGTTCAAGGACAGCGACATGAGTCACGTAGTCAGTCCAGTGGATGTTTAGAATTGTCCGGAGGCAGCACTGATGGAAGCGTTCGAGGAGTCGCAGGTGGTGGCGGTAGATGACCCATGCGTTCTACGGTGAACTTGCCACCGGCTGCCGCAAGAGAAGAGCTCCAAAGAGGCGATATAAGGACTCCCTGAAACAACACCTCAGCCTAGGCCATATTGACCACCATCAGTGGTCCACCCTGACCTCCAATCGGGAGATTAAGAGACACACCGTACATAACGCTGCTGCCTCCTTTGAGAGCACACGTAGAATCAGTCTCGAGCAGAAAAGACAACGCAGAAGGAACTGTGCCTCGACTGTACCACCCAAGGAGACCTTCCGCTGTGCTTTTTGCAGCCGGACTTGTGTATCCCACATTGGCCTCTTCAGCCATCAGCGCGCTTGCAGTAAGCGTGGGGAAAGCCCTTCCCAAATCTTC